>NC_056525.1:230379871-230445680 GCF_019175285.1 Sceloporus undulatus
GAGCAATAAGCCTGTCTTTGCATTTGGGCATACAATTGTGAATTAAACTGCTTTGTCCATGGCCTATGCAACATATTCATACAGCATCCTCCTCACAAATAGAGAGTCATCCATAGTTTTTTGTGAGTTTTTCGGGCTATGTGGCCATGTTCTAGAAGAGTTTCTTCCTGACGTTTTGCCAGCTCCTGTGCCTGGGATGCCAGCCACAGATGCTGATGAAATGTCAGGAAGAAACTCTTCTAGAACATGGCCACATAGCCCGAAAAACCCACAAAAAACTATGGATGCCGGCCATGAAAACCTTCGACTTCACAGAGAGTCATCCACACTACACAGTTATAGAGCTATGATTCCACTTTTACTGCCAGGGCAACATCCTACGGAATCCTGGGATTTCAGTGAAGGGTTGCATTTAGAATTCTTAGCCAGAGAGCTCTAGTGCCTAACCAAATTATAAAACCTAGAATTCTATAGGATGGAAACATGGCAGTGAAAGTAGAATAACAGAACTATAATTTTTTCATGTGAAAGGCTCCTGGTGGCCTTCAAATATTTGGGATTATCAGTCCCAGTCACTATGACTGGTAAGAGTTGTAGACCAGAAGATCTGAAAGGTTCCACATTGAGGATGGGTGTCCTTTTGTGGTGCAGCTGTAACATTTAGGTGGGTTTTTTTTTTACAGTTACAGGTGTGTGGCCTCAAAAAATGTTGAAAGTGACCAGCGAAGGATGACCAAAATGGTAAAAAGATGTGTAAGCCATGCCCTATGAGGAGCGGCTTAGGGAACTGGGTATGTTTGGAGAATGTCATATTGTGGATGTCATATTGAAGATGAAGCAGGCTTGTTTTCTCCTTCTTCAGAGACTAGAGCTGCTAAAACACTGCAGAATTAATGCATTTTGATACTGCTTTAACTATCATGACCCAAACCTATGGAACCCTAGGATTTGTAGTCTGATGTGGCTTCAGAGCTTTCTCATAGAGAAGGCTAAATTTTTCACAGAACTATAAATCCCAGAATAAGGTACAGAGTGGGCCTAACCTGTTGTCTTTTCCCACACATTAAGGTTAATCCTTTTAACAGGAGTTGCCGAGTATTCCTTATTATAAGGGCTGCCCTTTCTTGGAGGATCAGGAAGCTTCTCCCTTAGAGGGCTGGAAGATGTCCCTTATTATAGATGGATGTTCCCTATTTGAGGGTTGGAAAGCTTTTTTCTTTTCTATAGACTGAACAAGAGACCAAAAATCCTGTATTTTGGGGTGTGGGTCCTTAATAATGACAGGAATTGTGTAATTTATGAATATGGACAATATGTTAATTTTACAAAAAAACATATGTCTAGGTTAATTCAAATCAAACCTTTTGTTTGATGTTTCGGTAAAGTAAAAACGTAATAACTGCTTCCTGATTGTCAAGCCTGCTTGTCATGAATGTCGACTGTCCCTTGTTGCTATTTTGAAAACTTGGCAACAGGACTGTTAACAGCATGACCGTATATTGAAAGCAGCTTCTTAACATTCATATATAAAACATTTTGCATAGATGCGACACACCAGACCTTAAATATGAATATCATCCCACATGTCACAAACGTAAGTTTTTTCTGAAGCAGCTACATTTGCTCTCATGAACTAATTTTGTTTTTAAGTGAGCAAATGTGAATCAACAGCACAGGAAAGGCTTATTCAGAAATCGATGTATCTATCCCAGCACATTCATTTCCTTGCTGCTCTGTTGTTTTGTTTTAATTAAACCAGTTTGTGAATGACATGCTCCATTGTTGTAATGCAACAATGGTCTCGTACAAACAGCTCACGTCCCTTCTTAACCGACTCTTTCCCATTAAGAAAGGCAAAGGGCAGATTTGGTTGCACAACCTACTAAAATGTGAAACAAAAAAGCCATGATTGCAACTCCTTGCAAACAATGCAAGGCAATAAATATAGTAAATTACTGTTGTGCGTAAGACAATATACTAATGTTAAATGAAGCAATAGAATTAGAATACACGCTCCCTCTGGGAACATTTCTCTCAAATACTCCCCCCTCTTATTTTTTTAAAGAAGGAAGTTGAGCTCAGTCATAAATAAATCAGTGTGTTTACACTTGCTAGACTGGAATGACAGGTCCTCTAAGATTCTGCCTTTTGCTTCTCTTTGACAGTTGTTCACTGCATGGTAGCACTCATTTTAAACCAAGATGATCTGTCAATGTGAAAAATAAAAGTTCTTCAGGATGTACAGCAAACAATACTGGCATCGTGTAGTAGAAGAATGGAACCCAAGTCTTCAGGTGCAAGATACCATGTGCCAGATGTTGGATACCCATCACTTTCAAGATGTACTTACCAAATTCCAAAGTTTTACTCTTTCAAAAGAGGTTGCTGGTCTAGATGGACCCTGGTTTGATCTAAGTCCCACTTAGCCAATGCTTATGATTTGTAAAAGTTAAGTCTTATGAGCAGTTGCCCTCAGGCACTTACCAGTCAGATTCAAGGTTACAGTTTAAAATAGGATTCCACAGTAACAAACACTAGAACTTTACTAACATTTCTTCCCTGTGTGGGCAGCCATGTCAAACAGGAATTGGGTAGGGTGGGGTGTAGGTGAAAGTTTGGGAGAGGCTAGAAACAGCTTCTTGAGCTATTGTTATACAGTTCTGAAGGGCTTTAGAAAAGCTGAGTGCCCATGTCTCAACAGGTCTGGGTTAAGACCTGGATTTATTTGTTCTGATGCAAACTTACCTTTGTAGCCAGGAAGCTAATAGTAATTCCTTTTATTGAGAACCTCCATAGAATATAAAGGCTGTATTACTTCTATAATAACTTTTGAACTAGGGATGTGAGAGGGAAATTATGCAAATTTCATAATTGCAACATTCATTGCAAGCATTTGACAATCCCCTTTAGCACATGTCGAAGAGGTCAAGTGGATTATTGGGGGGCAGGGCAGATTGTTGTTGTAAATTCAGGGGTTCCACAAGTTGTGCAAACAGGAATTTGTATAAAATTCCTGTTTCTGGGGGAAAAAACCTGAACCTTTTCTTTTTGTGAAGCTGTGTGTAAGCACTACCAGACAGGCTGATAGATCATGAAAATACAAGGAGTCCATCCACTGTCACTACTACTGAATTTATTATGTTACCCATGATTATGTGACACTTGCATTTTCTAGTACCATGTGTTACACAGGAACTATGTAAAAATCTGATGAGAAACTGTGCACATTTCTCCATAATCAGAAACAAGCCAATCAGCTCTCAGCAGTTTACAGCCAAGATAAAACTTTCTACCCATTACCATTCATTACCCTTCATAAATATCTCTGGCTATGTGGCATTGCACATGTGTGGATTGATTAAACAACTAGCCATTTACCTGTTGTCATGGATCCACCCCAATTTCAGAATTAGAGGAGGGTGAGTTGAATAAGTATGTCATTGCTGTAGCACTAGCTGAGGTATTAGACTGGATTCCTGCCACTGAACCTGGGGCTAGTAGTTGGGAACTTTCACAACTCAAAATAGGATCCTCATAATCACCTAAGAAGAATCACTCATTTCATCATGCCTCTCCAATAGCATGGAAGACATCCCAGGCAGGAGGTCACGGAAAGGAGGTAAAATTATTAAGACTGGGCCTGTAAGGATTTATTTTTCTCAAGGGTGAGGTTAGAACTTTGGATGGGCTGACTGGATGACAGGACCCCTAAGGTTTCAGTTTTGATTGGGAACTATTGGTCATTTGGAGCTTTCCATGGTGCTGCAGCCACACACACACACCACTTGGCTTTGTGAGTATCTGCTCTGGAGTAAAGAGAACAGAGATTGAACAAAATATTGTCAGACTGGACAGGGTGCACGCATCACATGGAGTGGGCTGAGAGGAGGATTGGAGACTGTGGAGGAGAAAATCTAGATCCTGACAGGAGAACTCTGCCAGTTGAAGCTTTGTTCATGCTTTGAGATGTGATAAAAGGGGCCAAAAGCAAGAAGACAGTTGAATTAATTTGAAGTAACAAATTGTTCTTTGGACATATGGGCCCAGTCTGGATTAACTGAAAGGGCTATCATGGACTTGTCTTTGTAACCGAAAAAGGAAGCAGTGGTTTCATAGCCTTTGTTCACTACTGTATTTTTCAAACTGCAACATGATAGTCTCTGCTGCATAGAAAATGTGGTAGAGGTTGAGTCTCCCTAATCCAAAATGCTTGGGACCAGAATTTCTTTGTATTTCAGAGTTTATTAGATTCTGAAATATTTGCATGTAAATAATGAGATTTCTTGGAGATGGGACCAAAGTCTAAATATTAAATTCTTTTGTTTCATACACAGCTTACATGCATAGTCTGAAAATAGCTTTATACACAATATTTTAAATATTAAACTCTGTGTACAATGAACCATCGGAAAGCAAAGAGGTCATCATGCCATCCATGTGGACAATTTTGGTTTTTGGAATTCTGAATAATTCACATAGCTAAAACATAGGACTGACAGTAATAAGAAGGCTCTATGTGAAACTATTTATTTGTTTGGTATCTTGTCCCTTCCTTCCCCAACAACTTGAGAAAATGGTAATATATTCTGGGAGTGGTTAGATCTTTCCTAAAGGAGATAGTGGTTTAAAGAAAAACTTTTCAGTTTGATTCATTTTGCTGTGAGTAATAACTGTGGTTTATATCCACAAAAGAAAAACAGTCCATTTCAAACAGGAGTCATGAAATCTTTCAATGTCAAGAAATGTTTTAATTTGAAAGAAAGAGTTTTCCAATGGTAATGTTCACCATTAAGCAAAGCACAAATCTTAAAAGAGAGAGAGAGAGAGAGAGAGAGAGAGAGAGAGAAATGTGCTCTCCTTTCTTGTGTTATGTTTCTAAACTTATCTACAGAGGTATTGATATCATAATTATCTACTGTCTACTATTCTCAGCTTCTAATTAGTGTTTCAGATCACAAATAGCTGTTATTCCAATTAATGAAGGTTTGACATCCACATCAGATTTTTGAAGTAATTAACAAACAGAACTTTTATTTTGTTCTCCAAACTGATTACAGTACTTTCTGAGGCAAAGTCCCTACACAACTTATCAGAACTGAAGCTGGACCTGAGTAAAACTATGTGGTGGGTTCAGGCTTCAGAGAGTAAGTGAAAAACGAATTCATTATAGAATCATAGAGTTAGAATTATAGAATCTGCCATGTAGGAATATACAATTAAAGCACTCCTAAACTATGCCCATCCAACATCTTTTTAAAGACCTCCAAAGAAGGAGAGTCTTCCACACTCCAAGGCAGTCTATTCCACTGTCTAGCAGCTCTCACTATCAAAAATTCTTCCAAATTTTTAGGTGGAATTTCTTTTCTTGTATAGAAAACACCATATTCAAGTTTCTGAAGGAAAAGAAAACAAGCTCACTTTTAGGTTTTATTTCTGTAAAAACACCAGGTTGAGGGAGAATGAGAGAATGAGAGAGAGGGCACAGGGTTCAGTAAAAGACCCATCTTCTAATCCAAAAGCCCTTTATGACTGGGACTGTCCAAAACTATATTTGGAGTCAGAAAAGGATAGGTGTATGACATAGCCAATGACTTTCTTGAAAAGAATATTCTTTGTTAAAGACATGCCTATGGCTATTACTAGAGAATCATATGCTCATTCCCAGATTTCACTCCCTCTTGAGTGGCATGATTTATACTCTCATACCATTAGAGAAGACAATATTGATAGGGAAGGTGAAGGGGGGGTAGAAAGAGAGGGAGACCACACTCCAGATGGATAGATTCAATCAGGGAAATTACGGGCCTGAACCTATGAGATCTAAGCAGAACAGCGAAAGGGCCAGAGAGGACTCATCCACAGGGTCTCCATGAGTCAGGGATGACTCGAGGATAGTTAACAACAAAAACAAATCATATCTAATACTACAATTGGCCCTCCATATCCTCAGATTCATTTCTAAACATTCAAGCATCCATGGTTTGAAAACATTTTTAAAAGATGTATCAATTCCAAAAAGCCAACCTTGATAATGCCCTTTTATATAAGGGACACCATTTGACTATGCCATTGTATTGAGTGGGACTTGAGCATCCATGGATCTTGTTATCCATGATGGGGTCCTGGAAACAAACCCAGCAGATACCAAGGGCCCATTGTATAAGTATTTATACAGACTAAGACCACTCATTATTCCTTTATTCATATCCATGCAACTGGAGAAGTAGACCTAGGCTGTGTCCAAACTACAGATACAACCCAGGATGACACCACTTTAACTGCCTTGGCTGAGTGCTATGAAATTCTGGGGACTGCAGTTTGGTAGGGCACAAGACCTCTCTGACAGAGAAGATGAAATGTCCCCAAAACTACAATTCCAAGACTTCCATAGCACTGAGCCATGGTAGTTAAAGTGGTATCAACCTGGATTATTTCTGTAGTGTGCATGCAACCCAAGTCTACAAAAGTATATGCTACAACTTTCCTACAGTTAGTCTCAAAGTGTACAAAATCCCTTTGCATAGTTCTATTTCAGTGGTAGTTACTGTTTCTAAATGTGTCCC
This sequence comes from Sceloporus undulatus, assembly GCF_019175285.1. Taxonomy (NCBI): domain Eukaryota; kingdom Metazoa; phylum Chordata; class Lepidosauria; order Squamata; family Phrynosomatidae; genus Sceloporus; species Sceloporus undulatus. The sequence goes on from NC_056525.1 coordinate 230,386,435, forward strand.
TTTATCAATAAATTAGCATATGTAAATTTCAGGCAAATGACTGGCTATTTTTGCCCTCTTACTGGATGATGCACTATTATTGTTTTATGGATCCTTCCAAATAAATGGATCTTCCAAGTGAAAAATCTTTTAATTTCCATATCTGCTTCCTTTGACTAAGTAGAGTGATCAGAAAGAACTATCTCAATTAAAGAAATAAAATCCCCCTCTTTCCCCTCATCAAAGCAATTGCTTTGAAAGATACTAGTCTTAGAAAGGAACTGAAATAATTTTAAATGGACCAATTTACATATTTCTAAAATAACATGTTTTCCTTCACAACAGATCCTTAGCTGTCAGGGTTGTTTCAAACTGAGGAAAAATTGTACTAGAGATTAAATTCTCACAGATGATGCATTTATAACAATAATACTTAACTGTCTTTAACTCTTAAATAAAAATACACTAGGATGCGGCAGAACAGAAAGTACATGTAATGTTCAGATCACAGTAACAACACCTTCTGATGGAGATGTTTAGAACTAGCATAGACAAAACACTAATTAGCACAAAGGGTGAAAAGATATAAGAAACAGCAGGGGGCATTCAAAGGTCTTTTCACAGTCTAAACTCATTTTACTCTCAGCTCTTTCCTTCTATAGTCCTAATCTGTATAGCTAATTAAGATGCCTAGGTAGCCAAAGATATATGCAAAAACGGCTAAGAATGGGAGAGCTGCACTTTGAACATTAATAACAGGATATAGTAAACTAGGTAGATGTTACATATGAATTAAAAATTGAATGCATATGGCACCCACAGACCACACAATTTCCCACCATTGATCTATATGCTTTGTATATTTTATAAAAAATAAGTAAGCAGCCTTTGCAGAGAAATGGGATGAATGGTCGGCTCTTCATATCCACAGATTCTTTATCCATGGGTTCAGCCATCCACAGCTTGAAAATATTCAGGAAATATTTAAATTTCAAAAAACAAACCTTGATTTTGCTATCTTATATAAATAAGGAACATCATTTTACTATGGCACTGTATTTAATGATACTTGGGCATTCACAGATGTTGTTATCCATGGAGTGGTGGTGGTCCTGGAAACAAACCCCATATTTTTGGTTTGCTCCAGGAAGGCTTTGCTTAGGATTCCATGTCAATCAGGGATCTTGGTTTGTCACAGTCCTTACAAATCAGATATGCCAACTAGAATATGATCTTGACTTAAAATACCTGACTTCTTTGTAATTTGGGCATCATGTTAAACTGGTAAGTTAATGTGACAAGAGGGAGGAATGAACTGGCCACCAGTAAAACTGGCTATTTTCCTTACTAATCTGGTACGATCAGCCACCTGAAACTTGGTAGATGTTACATAAAAATTAAAAACTGAATGTACCAGATAAAATAAAGAGATTTAAGAAATACTGTGGCAGTTGACCGATTGATGTACATCTCTGCAAACAAAGTTTTCAGCCATATCTATTAAGTAAATTCTATTCCACATTTTCACAACTAGGCCTGGAAAAAAGGCCCCCACTTCCCTCTACAGCATCTACTAACCTCATAATGGAAGTCCTTGAAATTTGAAATGTTGTTTTGACATATTTGACGTATCCTTTTCATCAATGTCAAAACAAAATGTCAATGTTTTGCAATTGCATCCCTCTGTGAGGAAGGATTATGACGTCCACTCAGTGACTAAACAACAGATTGTACGGTAGACTTTAACAGACTAGTTATTGATCATGGCTGATCTTGCTTGCTTTCGCATAAATCTGTAATATATATATATAGTTATATACCTTTCAGAACTGCAGTCATAACTTGTTCCCCCAGTTTCTACCATGAATACTTTGATAAACTGAGTGCTAAATCAGAACATGGGGAGTTAATTTTAAAACTAATTAGTTACAGTTATAGATTTAAGCCTCCCTCCCTAACTGAGTACAGCATTTGAACCATGGAATAATCCTCTACCATTTAGTGTTTACCATTTGTGAGTCTTCACAATAGTGGAAGGTGACACTGTCAGAGGATCTCTCAGAGACTATGGAAATGCCACCAAACATAATGCTTGCTAGTACTGTGTTAAGGGAGATACTATAAACCTCCTTTTGAAGATCAAAACACCCATGATGAGACAATCCAAATGAAACAAGAGGTAGTGCCAGAAAATGAGACTCCCAGGTCAGATGCCACCTACCTGAAAAGCGTGAATCGGGGGAAGCCAGACATAGTGAAACAAGAAATGGAATGCATAAACGTAATACTTGAAGTGTACAAGCTAAAATAGAAAGGAATGGAACATTTTGAGTTGGATAATTGCACAGTTATCCTACTCAATTTTCAGGAAATGAAAAGACATTCATCCTGGAGAGAAGTGACCAGTGGGGTCCCACAGGGCTCTGTTCTGGGGCCAGTGTTATTCAACATCTATATCAATGACTTGGATGACAGAATTGGGGGCATACTCATCAAATTTTCAGATGACACCAAATTAAGAGGAATAGCTAATACTCCAGAGGACACGATCAAAATTCAAAATGACCTGAATAGACTAGAAAGCTGGGCCAAAGGTAACAAAATGAAATTCAACAAGGAGAAATGTAAGATACTGCACTTAGGGAGGAAAAAATAAAATGCACAGATATAGGATGGGGGATACCTGGCTGAATGAAACTACGTGTGAAAGGGATCTGGGAGTCCAAGTAGACCACAAGTTGAACATGAGTCAACAGTGTGATGCGGCAGATAAAAAGACCAATGCAATTTCAGGCTGCATCAATAAAAGTATAGTGTCTGGATCAAGAGAAGTAATAGTGCCATTGTATTCTGCTCTGGTCAGGCCCCACCTGGAATATTGTGTCCAGTTCTGGGCACCACAATTCAAAAAGGATGTTGAGAAACTGGAGCGTGTCCAAAGGAGGGCGACTAAAATGGTGAAGGGTCTGGAAACCATGCCCTATGAGGGAGCTGGGGATGTTTAGTCTGGAGAAAAGAAGGTTAAGAGGTGATATGATACGGGATGTCATACTCAGGAGGGATCAAGCTTATTTTCTGCAGCTCCAGTGAACAGGACCCGGAACAATGGATGCAAGCTGCAGGAAAAGACATTCCACCTCAAGATTAGGTCCTGACAGTAAGAGCTGTTCAACAATGGAACATGCTCCCTCGGAGTCTCCTTCCTTGGAGGTCTTTAAGCAGAGGCTGGATGGCCATCTGTCGGGGATGCTTTGATTGAGAATTCCTGCATGGCAGGGGTTTGGACTGGATGGCCCTTGTGGTCTCTTCCAACTCTACAATTCTATAATTCTATGATTCTAAGAAATGGGTCAGTATTAATAAAGTGGAAAGACATCACAAAAACAAAGAATATAATGCAAAATCTGACCAAATCATGTCAATAAGACTTCAGGGAAAACCCATCAATATAAGCTTAATTCAAGTTACATTCCAACGACAGAGGAGGAAGAAGAAGAAATTGAAAGATTCTGTGCTAGAGTCCCAGAAAAAAAATCTATCACATGCCAAAACAGGACTTAATGTTGATCATAGGTGGATAGAATGCAAAAATAGGAAACATTGCAGAATCCAACATTATAGGAAAAATTGCCCTAGGATAAAGAAATGAAGCAAGAGAGCAACTGACTGAACTTTGCAAGGCCAACAGTTTGCTTATTGCAAAGACATTCTTTAAACAACCAAAGAAGCGATTGTATACACAGAAATCATGTGTTGGCCAATACAGAAATCAAATAGACTACGAAATTGGAAGCAGACAGTGGAGAAGTGCCATTCTCTCTACAAAAACAAGACAAGGAGCAGATTGTGGCACAGACCATGAACTACTAATATATATATTAAAATAGAATAAATCTAAAGAATAATATTAAATCAACCATCATGCTCAAAGATATGTTTAAATACAACCCCATAGATGTTCCCATAGAAAAATAGATTTGTTTTATGAATTATTCATTATTTCCTCATAGAAAAATAGATTTGCATTATTATGCCTAACTGACTAGGAGCCAGAAGAACCTTGGACTACATCCAGGAACAATTTCAGGGAGGAGTGCAAAAAAGACTATCTCCAGTTGAAAAGAAAGAGAAGCCTCAGTGGATGACAGATGAAACTCTTAAAGCAGTTAAGGTCAGACAAGAAGTAAAATTAAAAGAAAAGAAAAAGAGCCAGAATTCAGAACCCTGAATGGAACTGTTCAATGATTTGTGTGTAGGCACAAGGAGAACTACTATAATAATCAATGCAGAGAAATAGAAGTTGACACCAAAATTGAGAATGAAGCAAGTTTCTTTTCTGCTACTCCAGAAATTAGGACACAGAGTAATGGATTCAAAGTACAGGAAAAGAGACTCCACCTAAACATTAGGACTATGTTGCCTCAGAATGTGGTGGATTCCCAGTCTTTGGAGGTTTTTAAAAAGGGGCTGGATGGCCATCTGTCAAGAGTGCTTTGATTGTATATTTGTGCATAGCAGGGCTTGGACTAGAGGGCTTTTGTGATCTCTTCCAACTCTATGATTCTACTATCAGCACATAGCAAAGATTTGGAACAATTACTGAAGCAAATCAAGGGGAAAAGATTTACAGTTGAATATTAAGAAAACAAAAACTATGACCACACATGAATTACCTAACTTTAAAGTAGATAATGAAGACATTGAAATAATTCAAGATTTTCCATACTTTGGCTCAGTCATTAATAAGAATGGGGACCACAGTCAAGAAATCAGAAGACTAGGACTTGGAAGGGCAGTTATGAAGAAACTAAACAAAATCCTGAAGTTTAAATATATATAATTGAACACTAGTTAGGATTGTCTATGCCATCATATTTTCCACCTCTATGTATGGTTGTGAAAGCTGGACAGTGAAGATAGCTGATAGGAACAAAATAAACTCATCTGAAATGTGGTGTTAGAGAAGAGTTCTACCGATATTATGGGCTGCTAAAAAGACAAATAAATGGATCCTCCAAATAAAATGATTTCTTCCAACTCTAGGATTCTATGATTGCATGAGCTTTCGTACACTTAGATATACATCTATTTCCTCAGATGCTGAAAGTAGACTTAAATCTATGAAAACTCATGGTGTCAACTTCTTTCTTTCAGCCAGTCTCAAAGGTGCTACAAGATCTCTTTACATACTGATTTTACAAAATAATGGCTGTATCTTTGAATTTCCCATGTCTATGTATGATTGTAAAAGCTGGACAGTGAAGAAAGCTGATAGGAAGAGAATCATTTCATTTGAGATGTGGCACTGGGGAAGAGTTCTGCAGATACCATAGACTGTTCAAAAGACAAGTAAATGGGTCCTAAAGCAAATCAAGCCTGAACTCTCCCTAGAGGCCAAGATAACTAAATTGAGACTGTCATACTTTGGCCATATCATGAGGAGACAAGATCCACTGGAAAATGCTTGGTAAGGCAGAAGGCAGTAAGAAAAGAGGAAAACCACATTCCAGATGGATAGACACAATCAAGGAAGCCACAATCCTAAGTCTGCAGGACTTGAGCAGGGCTGTTGGTAACAGCGTGACTTGGAGGTCTTTCATCTGTTAGGTGGCTATGCGTCCAAGTCAACTAGACAGCAGTTAATAACAACAAAACAACCATTTAGTAATGCCACTGCCCCAGAACTACATAATTAAATTTAAAATTACAAATAAATTGCAGAAGGAGTGAAAATATCTTTCATTAAGTTACAATCATAATGTAGTTTTGCTTTCATTTTTGGGGAATTAAATTACATTTTCTGTAAATAAAGGCATCACTAGATTATAATTTAATGAGGGACATTTTCACTCTTTATGCAGTTTATTTGAAACGTTTATGTACATAATTCTCCATGCAGATGAATAGCTATTTCCAAACTCTTGTTAAACCCAAGCTCTGTGTTATAATGAGGCCTACACTGCTATATTGTCTGGCTTCTGTGAACCGCAGTTGGAAATCCTGTAGTGACTTTTGTCAGAGCATATTATTAGTTGATTACACAAAGGGGGGGGGGTTTAGGTTTTTAGCTTGACAATTTGACATTCTGTCTATAAATTTCTATAGCTCTTTTCAGACATTCAAAATAGTGTTAAATAGAATATGTGAGGAGAAGGCATGTGCTAGGCCATCCCCCCTCTGATATCATTCCCCATGTACAGGGGCAGTCAGAAGCAGATCTTCCCCTCCATGTTGGCTTCCATATTTTGTGTTTTGCCTCCATTCAGAATAGAGACTCTTCTTTTCAGATTATTACTCTCTATGTGAGGAGAGTGACAACAGAGGAGGAGGATCCAACATTCTCCCACATATTCTCATGTTCAGTCCTGACCAAAGTATTATGTATGTGTGTGACACAAAGAAAGAGAGAGTATCATTTAAATAAAATACTTTATCTTGGGTTGAAAATGCTGATGCACATGATGCCATCTGAAGTTATCAGTAAGCATTCACATCACTTAGGACAACTGGGGGGTTGTACAGACCTACAGCCGCCCCTTTTAATGCCAGATCAGGACTACAGCAACCACATGCTGTAGCCCCGATCTTGCCTTTCCATGACACAAAAAGAAGCCACAAAAAGCAGCTCCTTTCTGTGCCACAGAAAGGGTGTCATAGCTGCCAGCAGTATGGCTTTTTGATGCTCCTTTGGCACTGAATCATCTAGATGCAGCATCAGAGGAGCGCTGTGACACTCCGTGTCACACTGACCTAGGGGCAGAGTCGGGGCGTGGGTCGTATGGACGCCTTAATGGCTAGTCCGTACAACCTCAAAATTAACAATTTAAGTTTAGTCTATCTACAATCACTTTTGGAAAGGCTGTTTCACCATGCTGTGAACATGTGCTGCTTTTGATCCCCTGTTGTTCTGGCCTCATTAGCAAAGACCTGCCTCCTCTCATTCTTCTAGTCATATATTTTGGCCAGTGTTTTCTGCTGTTGGCTGTGTGGAACAGCTGCAAAAGATGCCTCTCTAGACCACAGATGTTTATGGCATCCCCTTCCATCTACTAAGCTGACAAAACTTGTGTGGTCTCTTTCACACAAGTGTCATTTTCTGATTCCAGAGGGAAGTGTGAATGGGAGAGGGGCTTGAGATGTGTGTGTGTTAGAGGGATTTATTTCTAAATAAAAAGGTTTGCTTGAGTCTCTGAGCATCTCCTGGATATCTGCTTGCAAGGTGGACAGTGAGTGAGGACAGAGGTGATTGCTGGAAACGACAGATGGTGTGCTTTGCAACTTGCTGCATTTTCAGGAAATGAGGGACAATGTCACACTACATTGTTGCAATGCTCCTATTCCACTTTGATGGCTATGGATGTGGAATCCTGGGATTTGCAGTTTAAGAAGGGGCATTTAGAATTCTCAGCCAGAGAGCTCTTAGGCCTCTCTGAACAACAAACCCCAGAATACCACAGAAGGCAGCCCAAATAGCAGTAAATGTGTAATAATATTGTTATAACAGTGCAGTGTGGTGTTTCTTCAGAATCTTGGACTTGATTTTCATTGTCTCCCTCCATTAGGAGGGGGCATAGACCTACACGCTGTGGCTGGAGAAGTTGTAAAGAGGAGAGCCAGCAACTGTATGTGTGTCCCTCTTTAATGCTGGGCATGGCCTGCTTGCTGACGTGCAAAAGGGAGCATCTTTGTGTATGTATGTTTTCTTTCTTTCACTCTTTGCCCTAGCTTCCTAGGGAAGGGTTTTTGCTTTCTCATCCAAAATAATCTTCTGTGTCAACCAACACCTTGACCAGGTGGCTGAGGTCTCTGGCTGGTTTCTAAAAGGCAGAATAGAAAAGCGGAGCAACCTTGTGAGTGGATTTGCAAACATACATTTCCTTATCTTCCTCCTTCCAGGAGAGAAGAGGAAAGTGGGTCCTTCAAAAGTAAAGTTGGAGTTATGAGGAAGAGCCCACCCTTTCCCTCATCAGGATCTTTTGATTTTTACCTTTGTGCTCTCTGTGTCCCCTTTTTCCTTTTCTCTGGTGGGAAATAGAGTTATGAGTGTGCTGAAGCAAACCCACTGTCCCTTCCTCTCTCACTGGGACAAAGTATATCCTGTGTGCCTCAACAGTCAAAGTACCAATGAAATTTAACAGAGAGGTATGTAAAGAAAGTTTTTCTTTTAAATAGGATAGATTGCATCAGACTAGTAAGGCATCATACAATCTGGAGCTCCTCTCCTTGTCAAAATATTATTAAGACTATACAGCATCATGATGATTGGGAGGGAAGGAGTAGGCACCGTTGATATGGCACACTCACAGGGTCATCACATAGGATTATTCATGGCACTAACTGTTCCTACTTTGACCGGATGAAAAACAACTGAAAGAGTGTGTGAAAGATTGGAAGCCATATGCCATAGGAAGAAAGCAAACTTTTCTGAGAAGTGTTGTGATTAGCTACATCAACAAAATGAAACAGTGCAGTAGAATTTTTAAAAATAGCAGAAACATTCACAACTATGAAAAGTACATATCTCTGCGTGGATTCACTTTCTGGTGTTGTCTCTACCATGTTTTTTTCAAAGCTGCTTTCTTACTTTTCTAAATATGTATGTGTGTGTGCGTGCACACCTTCAAGTTGCCAGTTGACCTATGGTGACCACATCAATTTCATAGGGTTTTCTCAGGCAAGGAATCCTCAGAGATGATCTTGCCAGTTCCTTACTACTACTACTACTACTATTATTATTATTATTATTATTACGCTTTATTTATATAGTACTGTAGATTTACACAGCGCTGTACATACAAACAATAAAATAGATAAAGTAAACCTGCATAATACATATAAATAATACATAACAGTACAGGAAAAGTTACAATAAAGTAAAGCAGGCAACAAATTAAAAACGTCAAATAACAAATAATAGTCACACGATGCCTGAGAATGCTTCTCTGAACAGGATGGTCATCAACTCAGTTTTGAAACTTGTTAAAGAAGTGATGAGCCATGTTCGTGGGGGAAGGAGATTCCAGAAGTGAGGGGCAGGAAGTGAGAAGGGACAAATCTGGGATGGGGCAGATAAAATCCTAGGCTGAGACAGCAGACCTCAGGGCAGGGCTTTAAAAGTCAACAACAGGAGCTTATACTGAATATGGAAGGGGAGGGGGAGCCAGTGAAGGGAGGATAATAAAGGAGAGATGTGGTCAGAGTGGTGGGCGGAGGTAATAATGCGTGCAGCTGAATGCTGGACAGAAATTAAAGGACGGAGGTGAGAAAGAGGAAGCCCAGCCAGGAGGATGTTACAGAAATCAAGTCGTGAGACCACTAGGGCATGGAACAGAATCTTGGCAATAGAGGCGGAGAGATATGGTCAGATTTTGGCAATATTGTATAAAAAGAATCTACATGCCTTAACTGTGGTCTGGATCTGGGGGATACATGACAGAGAAGAGTCAAAAATAAAGCCAAGACTACGGGCTTCCTGGACTGGTCGAATAGAAATATCATCAACAGAAACAGAAAAGAGTAGACTTAGGTAGAAAAACAAGAAGCTCTGTTTTGGACATATTGGGCTTCAAGCGTCGATGCTGCATCCACTGAGAGATAGCTGTAAGACAAGATGAAACTTGCTGTTCAAGACCCGGAGAAAGGTCAGGGATAGAAAGATACAGCTAAGTGTCATTGGCATTCCTTCCTCTGAAATATAGTCTACAGCACCTGGTATCCATTTGTAGTCTCCCATACAAGTACTAGCCAGGGCTCATCCTGCATAGTTTATAAGATCAGGTGTGATCTGGTGCCTTCAGGTATTTAGACCCTATTCCTAAATGTATACCTTAAATGTTTTGTAGTCATCAGTTGATCTCTTAAAAAAGATTTTTGCATGGTATTTCATTATTCTATATATGATGTACATCTTTACCAACTTAAGGATATGATAAATCTCTTTTGTAGAGCAGATGATGACTTTAAAATGTAGATACACATTCTATAAAACTTTGTACCATATCCAACATATGATAGGAAACAGCACAATCTAAATTACTTGGGCAAATTAAAAACAGTTCTTAGCTGCAGCATTGTTCAAGAGGAGACTGTTAAAAATGAATAATTCAATATTCCACTATTTAAAAAAAAGGCCATCCCATCATGAAGACATTCCCACACTTCATTTCTACTGATGCCACCTTCTTAGTTTCCCAGAGGATATCTTTTCTCCCTCAAAAATATTTTGAGGTTTTTCAGAGAGAAGGGGAGAGGAAGAGGAAAAAAAATTATCTGTCTCTCTGGATTTGAAGCTCAAAGGGTTCTTTGACGCAAGTGTGATCTCAACCGCGTGAACATGGTTTCTATTCTCTCTTCATTCTCTTAAACCAGAAATGAATGTCCTGGCCATTGGATGCAAATAGCTTTGTTAGTTTGATGGTTTGCAGATTTCAGAGCTGCCCTTCCCCCACCCCTTTTGAAAAGTGAAATGATACAGTGTAATTTGGATGATAATTTTGTTTTGATGGTCTTAATCGATAACAGACAAGGGGATTAAAAAAAACTTTGTTGATTTCCCCTTGAAAAAAATACGATATAGTGCTCCCCCCCCATCCTTTGGTAAACATCTGCACATAATAAAATAATGTTGCACAAAAACTTCATTTCCTTTACCTTCACTCGGGAGCTCTCTTTTTTTGGAAATAAATTGTGCTTCAGGAAAAAAAACTTCCTTGCATCACTCAAGTATTTTTTTTTCTTTTTGCCGTCAGCACTTGAGGTGACAATTATAAACCTCTCTGCCCACTTTAGTTTTAATGACATCAGAGCAGGTTCTTCCACACCCTTTATTGTTAACATTCCAACCTTCACAATATACATATTGCGTTGCATAGTTCACCCCTTTTAAGGGTAAAGAAGTGGTCTCAAAAAGTGTTTCTGTTACTATGCAAAATGAAAAAGTTACTATCCTTTCCCAATGTGCACAAAATAATATACTCCTTGTTAATTACTTTTTTAAAAGGACATTTGTGCTCTGACCTAAGCACTTGATTCTATACCAGTGCTTTGTTCAGAAACTTTTCATCCTTGTGTAGACATGTAAATCCAAAGAGACCAAAAACTGTTCAGACCTGCTCCATCTATGTTATGCTAAGGTACTTATTCATTCAGTTTATCAGCTATAAAAATAATTGCATGTACTGTAGACTCCTGCCTTTTAAAAGATGTTAATACTATCAAAGCTCATACAAAAACAAAGGAGAAACACAATAACATGCTATAATAGGAAATTCAACTCCTCTGAAATCATTGCTTTAAACATTAACAGCAATTGTTATTTTCCCCTCTCACCTACTTTTTGTTTCACTTTATTTTCATCTCCTTTTTCTCTTCCTTAAAAAGATGGATAGATCTTATTTTTTATGCTTGTGGTATTTGAAAGGTAGTTGGACTGATGTGGAACAGAATCTATATAGGAAAGAAGGTAAGCAAAATGGATCAGGACTTTTGGGAGAGGAAGGGTGTCCTACACTAGACATGGCAGAGTTATAGAAAAATATTCATGGAGTGGGAAGGGATTTTTTCCCCTTCTGCTTCTCATATTATGGTAGCCTGGTGCCAGCCAATAAACCCAAATGGCTATTTGAAAGATCCTATCTTCTCTTATGAAACTGTCCAAGCTTTAAAATTTGCAGGGGAGGCATTTCTCTCTATCCCACTGCTTTCATAGGGATAGTTGGTGAGAATGCAGGAGAAGGACTTCTTTTTTACTTTGGAATCCCCTCCTAGGGAAATGTCCTGTTTTTGCCCTTGGGAATCAAATTAGATCCCCAACAGGAAGGCTCAGTGTCCCACAGAGATTTTATGGAAAGAGAAAGTGTCTGAGCTCACCAAAACATCATCTGAGCAACCAAGGTAGTTCAGATCAGTCCAAGTCAGTCATGATTCAATATTCAGTCCAGGCAGGCAGTCCAAAGGATGGTCCAGAAGAGCAGTCAGAAATCCAAGCAGAATTCAAGACAAACAGGCAATCCATCATGTTATCAGTGTAGCTTTGTCCCAAGGAAAAGGTTGGTTGTCTGCTACACTTGTTTGGCGGAGGTTGGCTAGGAATATGGCAGAGGGTAGGTAGGAAGTGTTGGCTTACTCATTTTTGCCTTTAGCAAGAGGAAAGCCTGGACAGAGGATGATGTGATCAGCAAACCCGCTTCTGTAGCTTTTATCTAAGTATTACTTGGGGCCTTCACATGTCTTCAGGCCATAGATCCTTCTCATAGGAAAGTCTCCTGGAGTTCCAAAGGTCACTGTGACTTTTAAGAACATGCTTGGCGCCAGATATGAAAATACCACAACTATAATGAGGGGCGTGTCATGTGTGCCAACACTTCTCAAAAGATCTAGAAACCTCCACTGTAATGTGACACCGGGCAGCTCTTTAAAATGTGTCTTGCTGTGCTTCCTGTTGCATCTACCACCATGATGAGTACTCTGAGGTGAGAGTGAGGTTCCCAACTATGTGATCAATGCTGCTCACCTTGTTCTGACCTCAGAGTGAGTGACTTGCTTTAGTGGCACAGACTTGCACCAGATGGCACCGTGGGATGTGTATGTGAACAGCTGCCTGGCATTGCAATGGAGGGCTCCAGGTAATGGAGGTATTCAGGGCAGCTCTGGGGCCAGAATATTCAGACTGTTCCTAGAGTATTTTGGCCTGTGTAGACACATCCATACTTATTAGGCCAGTCTAAAAGTGGAAGACTCTTGTGATACCCAGATCTCTCTGAGTTTTTTGGGTGGGTAGGTGAGTGGGAGGGGAAATCCCTCAAGCCTAAAACAGAACATCAGAGGGGCATAGCAAAAGTAACCCCCATTTAATGAGCACCATGGGCATTTTTTTTTTAAAAAAAAACAGGCCATGATCATAGCCACTTTTATATATATGCCAATGCTGTTAGACTAATCCCACAGTTATAGAAAAACTGCACAAGGGGTTCCATAGTCCTGAGCTCACCTATTATGAAAGGGTCAATAGGCTTCCCACCTTCTAGTTCAAAAGTGAGTAAGAGAGCTGAGTGTGCTTGCAGAATGATTAGCTATATTAAGAACCACACTTACATACCTTCTGAGAAATTGTATAATGATTTGTACACTGGTGTGGTGCTTGAACTGGGCTTAAAAATGTGGCTGGGAATGCAGAACATAGCATATAGACCGCACTTGGGTTTCCTTAAAAGTACAAGTTAAGGCGGCGCAGTGATTAAATGCCAGTACTGCAGCCACAAAGTTGTAAGTTTAATCCTAGAGGAGGACTCCAAGGTTCACTCAGTTTTCCATCCTTTTGTAGGTCAGTAAAATGAGTACCCAGCTTATTGGGGACAATTGGCTTACACATTGTAAACTACTTAGGGAGTGCTAGTTCACTGAAAAACAGTATAGAAATGTACTTGTTATTGCCATTGCTATTGCAGGTGGCCAGTGGTCTGCCTTTTCCCTTTCTTGCTGAAGTTGTTGTTTTAACAACAAGAATTGTTGTAACATAATTTTAAAAAGTTGCCTGACCAAATCTAGGTTTCTTAAGATCTTGAGTACTAAATAAAAAAGCAACTTTCTCAAGGCCCAAAGAAAACATTTACCCTCTCACCAAATTTTGGTGACCTTCATATATTATTAGAAATGATTACCAGCACTCACTCACAACTGTATTCACCATGTATGGATAGTAGGCTATTCACAAAAAGTCTGGTATACTGACTTCATCTCAAAATCATTAGGATTCAAGGGCTTAGCTATGTATTTAATTTCCATTGATTTGGATGTGAATGAACTTGATTGCCATTCTCTGGATTGTGCCCATAAAGGCAGCTATCCAGAAAAATATCTTTACCATATCTATGCACTCAGCTGGATTTTGTAAATTTGCTTTGGCACAGACGTACCACCCAACACCTCCCACTCCCACTCTCAACTGCTGCCCACGCTATGCCAGAACTTGGAAGCAAAGAAGAAGCTTAAGAAACAGTTTCGTTTATATTCTGGTATATGAGTCAAAAGGAGAATTTTTTTTAATTAATTAATATATCTTTATTTTACAAAGCTTTAATAAAAGGGTAGTTATGAACTTGCAAGGCTTTGTATACAGGTAAATGAGTTTACTCACTTGTAAACAGAATTGAAGGACAGCAGCAGGGGCAATATTGTCACCTCGCATCATTCTGAGCTCTAACATTCATAATGTGATTGTGCAGCCATTTCTGAAGGAAATGGAAGTTTTACACAAACACGCAACCACATAACAACTTGAGCAAGAAAGATTTATTCTGGTACCAACTCATAATTACAGTTGCAGTAATGGGTCATTAAATGGCTAGATGATTAAAACTGGCTAACTGATTAAAATTAGATCAAAATGGTGTCCCATAAGGAACTGGACAACAGATTTTTGATGTTATTTTGAAACTTCAATAATTAAAAAAAAAAGAATGTTCACTTCAAAAGACTCTTCTGTGATCTAAAAAACACTATATAAAGCAATATTTTTGGTATCTGTTTTATTTAAATCCTTTGTTCTGAAATCATAAATATAGGGTTGTCTATAATTCCTGTAAACAAACAACTGCATGGCTTTTTTTCTTATCAGAATGATTGTTTCATATCATATGCAAATGTGAGAAATTAAAACTGAAACATTGAGCCCTCCAGATACTGCAATTTCCATCACTTTCAGCCAGCAGAAGTTGAGCTATGAACAAAGTTTTTAGCCCTGTGTGCAACCACTTATCTCCAAGAATACCAGTGAAAGGAAACAAATTAAGAAGTTGTCCATTAACTATAATCCCCTTTGCCCCCCAATATTGGGGAACAGTTTTGGGAATAAAACAGTTTAATAATCTGATTTGTTCTGAAGATTTTTAATCATATTTTTCTGGTTTGGGAAATAATACTTACTGGAATGCTTCCCAATTTGCTTGTTGTTGTCATGAATAGAAGAGGAAAATTAGTGTGGGTTTCCAAACGTTAATACTGTACCTGACATTAAACTGGAAGGTTGCTGTCTAGATGTTTTCATGGTCAAGTGTCATCAATCTTCTCTCTATAGCGCAGAGCTATTTTATGTCAACTTTAACACACAAGGCTTAAAAAATGGAACTAAAGAAGCACCTTATCACATGACATGGTAGCTGATCTGTAGACCATCCATTGTAGAAGTGGCCCTTCTTAATGACATACAGAACCCATCAATGCTTTTCAATTGAGCTGATTTTCCACTGCTGATGTATGTACGAAATGTTCCTACTGAAGCAGTCCTGATATGTGGGCAGTCAGGTGGTGTCAGTGGGCATGATTCTGTTCCTCTCCCCCTCCCTATTTCCAAGTGGGCTGTTTTATTTTTTTCCCCCAGTTTCTTTTCTTTTTTTACTTAATGGATTACCATGATTGTGAGATTGCACTAAAAAATTTACAAAACACAGTCCAAAAGGCCATGATGAGAAGAGCATAGGACATGTAAGAAGAGCTATGGAGGCAGCCATGTAGAACACAGAGGCTGGACAGAAGCAGCACCATGGCAATTTGGAAGATCTATATGATAATGGCACCCCAAACCTGGTATGTTTGTGTTTTGTAGACTAACACAATTATTGCACCTTAGAAGCCTTGTATGATAAGGTCCTGTCTCTCAATATGAATACATATCATATGCTACCTGGGACTACCTTGCTTGGTGTTTCTTACTGTATTTCATTGGGATTGTACATATTGTATAAAATATTTTTATCTCACCCTTCCTCTGGATTACTTGGTTTGATTTCTCCCCATTTTATCACCACAGAAATCTGTGAGGTGGATTCATCTGAGTAAATATGGCTGTGGTTGTGTGTGATTTTTCATCTTTCCCAAGGGTAATTTTCTCAATTTTCTTTTTCCTGTGAAAAAATCTTTGAAAATTGCAGTGTTTGAAGACTATTTGTGGTTTGAGGCTTTTTCAGCACGAAAACTCCACACATGGTTGTTTTCCACAGAAAACAGCCGATTAATTTTTGCACAGGAAAAATGCTACTTCCTACACAAAACAAACATTGTGAATTTTGCATAGAACAAGAACTGAACTGCAAAGATTCTCATCAATCCAGGATTTGTCTCACCATGGTTTCTTAACCCCTCAAAAACATGTTTTCCAACAATTTTTTTATTTTTCCTATCCCTGCCCTTTGGAGTAATAGAGGGGCTGAAAATGGGGTGGTATGTCCTTCTGAGATCAAGAGTATGACCATCCTAGATCTACATGGATTGGAAAATACTTTGGGGGATTTCAGAAAGAGTTCTGAAGTTCTGAAGACTGAGATGAAAAGGCCTGGATTTAAAAATGCCAAGGATTTTACACCTTGCATGCAAAGCATATGATTAATCTGAAACTGCATGAACATTGCTGGAATAATCCAGTTTTGCACCAGTTTAACTGCTATGGCTCAGTGCTGTGGAATTCTGGAATTTGTAATTTGTTGTGGCACCATAGCTCTCTAACAGAGAAGGCTAAATGTCTCACAAAACTAAAGCCCCCATACTTCCATAATGTTGAGCCATGACAGTTAAATTGGTGTAAAACCGGATTATTTTTGCAGTGTAGATGTAGCCTGAGATTTACTGCAGAGTGATTACTGTCCCTGGTGACCTAGGAAGCACTTTTCTCAACCCAAATATGTGTTTTGTAAATAAAAAGAAGAAAAAAAAAAGAAATCAAGATTCAATGAATGGAAATGTAGCTGAATAGGAACATTTGCTGGAAAAAAACATGTATCTGATATAGTGGATTCTAGTCCAAAGGGTTGTGGCATAATAAATCTATTAAGTCTTTAAATGCCTTCTGTTGTTTTTGCTGACACAAACTTATTTTAAACTATTTAAAGATCTTTGCCTTAAAAAAGGAAAAACCTCTGTATAGGGAATGGAGACTTCACCAAGGAGCAAAAGACTGACCACACAATGGTAGGCAAAATGTCTCTTGTAATAAATAAGTGTTCTAGCTGAAAAAGGCACGACCCACACTCCTCTTAGCAAGTGCTTTTTCAGAGCTCTGTTTCTTTTGGCAAAGTTTAGAGACATATTTCTAGTTAACAAATGTATTCTTCTGTCAGCTCTTTTCAAGAATTATGCTCCCTCCTTCTTGCCAAAAACCTCTTTAAATATGAATAAATAACTCCAAGGTATCTTAGGTAGTCTGCACTTGAGGAATTATGCTAATGCTTTTCATGACGAAAATATGGGAAATCCCCCCTCCTGCTGCAGTCCCTCTTAGGTTTGCTTACATGTTCTCAGTCCCATTCAATTCAACACTAAAAGCATTTGCTTGAAAAGTAAGGAAGAACAACATGTCAAGAAATCCACTTTTTTTAAAATAAGCAGTGACAAAGCTCCTATTGACACAACAAAGGAGGGTTACATTGTGAAATAACTCATGGGCATTAGGCGTAGGCCAACAGGTCCAAGATGTAAAAAACCAGCAGGTTCACATCAGAAATTGCTATCTGATCCAGCATTCTCTTCTCACTTTGGCTAACCAGGTACCTTTAAGAAGCTCGGAAGCAGGACATGAAGGCAATAGCAACTGTCCCACACTGAGCAATCTATATTCAGAAGCATATGCTTCTAATAGTGGGCACTCTACACAGAGAGAGAAAGGGAGAGAGGGAGCCATGTAGTGCCCCACATGGTATGCCCGTGCATTATTTACAATGGGGACTTGCTGTGGCTCACATGGAGAGTGCGGAGTGGATAGGAGAACAGGGACAGACTAAAGGAGAGATCGGAAAGAGTAAGTTCAGAGGAACTACAGGAAATATCAGTATCCAGAAGTATTAACATCAAGATAAACATTAGGGTACACCCAGCAAAAGAAGACCCATTAGTTGCATGGGATTTATATGTGTTAACTTTACTAGAATTTAGTCAGGGGTGGGAATCATATGACCCTCAAGATGCTGCTGAACTGCAACTCGCAGCAGATCTCACCACAAGTGATATTGCATAAAGCTATTCGAAGTTGTGGACAATCAACATCTGAAGGGCCGCATGATTTCTACTCTGATTTAGGTGACAGAATATTGTAAATCAGAAAAATGAGCTTCTTGCCATTTTTGACAGGGCTATGTTTCCAAGGCAAGAAGCTAAAGATCTGTAGAAGTGTGATAACTATTTGTCTGATCATCTAGTTGATGAAACAAGAAAATCAAGAAAGTGAGGGTGGAGGCTAAACTCTCTCTCTCTCTCTCTCTCTCTCTCTATATATATATATATATGAATGAAATAACACAGAAAATCTTTGTGATATAGGTCTTTAACATGTGTGTATAAAATATTCAATTCATTAATCAATTATGTTAGTCAGTTACTTGTTAGAACATATCCAATGATTTGTATCACAGCTTGGAAAGTGCTAAACAGTAATTAATTTACAGTTATGCTGTAGACTATATTTCAGAGGAAGGAACTGGCAAAACCACCTCTGAGTATTCCTAGGAAAACCTTATGAGGTTCATGGGTTTCCATAAATTGACAAGTGATTTGAAGATACATAATCCTAGTCCAGCCCTACCAACAGAATAATTACAGTTCTACTTATACTCTTTTTAAAAAATAACACCTTGCTTTCCTGTTTCTTGAAACTAATTAATGCTAAATTTTGAGTTTTTGAACTATAAATATTTACTTTTAAAAATAATTTTCCAAGTTAAGATTCCCCAATATGGTGTGGCATCCTTTCCTTAACACATTTTTATGCTCTTCAGCTGTGAATTCTCCCTCTAAATCAGTGTGCAGGACTTTTGCTGCTTGATGTTTCCTTCTACAAATTAAATAGCTGTGGTTTATGGGATGATATGGTCTTAACTATTAGTAAGCTGCCTTTTAAAAATATATATTCAGGCTAAAACTACCTCTCTTCTTTTTAGCCCAAAGTAGCCAAGGGCAGATTGTGTCTGAGCTGAAGGAAAAGGAAACAGGAAACAACTATTTAACTGTTTCCTTTCTAAGGATGTTATCACACAAGGCTTTCAACTGATACCAAAGCTAAAGAGTAGAACCTTTGGCAATACTTCTCATGCAATATCATCTCTGTCTCATCGCTGCTTTGCCTTTGAGGTGTTGTTAGAACACCCCTTTTCATTGACAGGGAAAACCCGTCAATAAGATCCCAATTGCACTGCTGTCCCATTAATGTTCTGGTGTGATAAGTTTCTCCAGCTGTAGTTCCGATATTAGGCAGTCAAATGGTGTCACTCTCTTTACATGGTGTCACTCTTCTCCTTTCTCTGTGCCCTCTTTCTCCTTGCTATTCCCAAGCAGTCTACTTTTCTTTGTTTTTCACTTTTTCCCATTTTTCTTTTTTAGAATTAAATCACATTGCATAATTACTAAACTAAGGACCTATAAAGCCTGTGGGTGGAGTCAGGGTGAAGCATCCTGACAATGCTTGCCCTAACTCCACCCCATGGTGCCATTTTGGCACACGTCGGTCCAGATAGCATGTGCCATCATGATGTACCTCCAGCACTATGTCCAAATGACGAAGCGCCAAAGGGGTGCTATAGAGCCATGCCGCCATGGATATGGCACCCTTTGGAGGGCACAAAAAGGAGCTGCTTTTTGTGCTCTCCAGAGTCTAGAGCGAGACCATGGTGTGAGGTTGCTGCGGCCAAAAGGCATGCTGGCTAAGGCACAGGACAGGAAGGCTGGGTTAAGAAAGAGTGCAGAAGAGTGCACAAGTGACCATTGACTGCAGAAAAAGCCCAGGTCATATCATTGAAGAGATTTACAATAGCAAATGCACCCAAATGTTCCTGTTTTTTTTTTCTGTAACACCACTGTGGCAAAAATGCAACTGGTGTGATCATTTCCCAAGTGTAATTTTGTTCAAAATTATCCCTCTCCATACTACACAATTATAGCACTATGATTCCACTTTAACAATCATCGCTGCATCTTATGGAATTTTGGGTGTTGTAGTTTGGTGAGGCCATAGGGCTCTCAAGGTTTTGAATTCTAATTCTCTCTCCATGTAAACTGAAAGTCTGAGAGCAGAGAACTGTCAAATTTGCAATTTGTAAGCTGCTCTGAGAGCATTTCTGAAGAATGGGGTATAAATACAATAAATACATCCCAGGATTCCATAGCCTGTTGCCACTGTAGTTAAAGTAGAACCATAGAACAATAATGCCATGCTGTGGTCTTTATGATGATTCTGTACAGCAGGAGATAAAAAGAACAGCTTGAAGAGAACTGTTTTGATCTGATAAGCAAGTGCAGGGTGAAAATTTTCTACTATCCCATTCTTGCTTACCCTCATTTAGCAGCCTATCACAAGTTGTTTTCATTTAAAGCGCACACACATCAGGACTCTTTGTATAATATGTGCTAAGGTCTGAGGATGTTTTAAAGATTGTTTCACTTATATGACGATCACATCTTTTGATATATATGAGCAGTTTAACCCTTTTAGGTATATCAGCCTGGGTCTTCCTTCACTCTGGATTGGATCACAGTTCACAGCTAAAAGCCCAAGCTGAATTAAAACACAGGTGACAGGTTTTCTGCAATACATCCACAATAAAGTGAGTTTTCAGTCATCTTAATTTGTGTATCCATGAGTAGCGATGCTCTGATGAAGAGTTTACTCCAATGTCCCATCTTCATTATTGCACTCCGTACAAAGGCATGAAGGAAAAGATACTGCATATTGGATAAGAGAATTGTTTTTGCCTCCCATCACATTCCTATTGATTGATAAGAAAATGTGGAAAGAGAAGAAACAGGGATTGTTTTGTGGCAAGTTGCAGCTGCGACAAAACATAGGGAAGTGTTTGTTAAAGCCAGCCGGAAGACTGTTAACACTGGCAGATAGAATAAAAGCATTCCATCTTTTTCTGTTTTTTTCTTCTTCTCTCCAGTCAGATTACATTTGCTGTCATTCATTTCATCTTTT
Organism: Sceloporus undulatus; assembly: GCF_019175285.1. NCBI lineage: Eukaryota > Metazoa > Chordata > Lepidosauria > Squamata > Phrynosomatidae > Sceloporus > Sceloporus undulatus. Next base: position 230,407,364 of record NC_056525.1, read on the forward strand.
AGAAGCTCACAGCTATGAGGAAAAGAAGAAGCCACCTTAGCTGTCTTAGTTTAGTGGTTTTATTCTGTTCAATCCTTAGAGAGGTCTTAATGTCTATACATGTGCATGACTGACTGCAACAGGAGCCATTCTAAAGCATGGAACCAAAACTCCCTCATTTGCCTAATCGGATCATTCCTTTTTCCTGCTCTTTAGAGTCCATTGCCTTCTGCTTTCCCTTTTGTCTGTGCTTTGTTGTAATCTCTGTCTAGGACAGGGATGGGCAAAATACACCCTGTTTTGGTGATACTGCAGAATTCAAAACTTTTTTTAAAAAAATATTTTAAAAATGCATAAAAATGCCCCCAATGCTATGGGACAGTGAAGCACTTTTGCCACATCCCTTGACCAGACATTTTAGGTCTAGGAGATAGCTTTTAAAAAAACCTCAAGTAGATCAGAATCAGAAATGACTTTCTCTTGTAAAAAAAAGACCTTTCTCGGGGCTACCCTTGGCCATTCTGACTTTGGGGAGCAGAAGTCCTAAACATCCAGAAGGTTGAAGCCTGAGGACCACTCTTCTACTGTGGTCCTAATCCTTGCCTAGCTCAACATTTTTTGCTGCCTGTGGCAGAGCAGCAAATGGCTTCAGCCTCTCACTTAAGTTGTATAGTAACCCAAGCCAGCTATTTTATTTCAGCACATGAGGCAAACAATTTTAATGAAAGGGTTTCTCCCTTGCCATGGCAGTAAAAATTCAATAATAAGCAAATCATTTTCTTCTCCTTTATCACATCCAAAATCTGCTGCCCAAGTTGGGTTCCTCCAATGGCAGGAAAAGCACTCTAGTGTGGATAGATTCAACAGCGGAAGTCACTGTGGCTTTACATCCACAGTAGGGAGTAACTTTCCAATTTTCTTGATAGATCGGATTGATTGATAGTTATCATCAGTCTTACCCGACTTGGTGCTTTAAGTAGACTATCTACCTTTTATTTTATTTTTTTAGCACCATATATATGTGTTTCTATCTATGATCACCCTTTTACTGACTGACAAAAAATGTAACCACATCTTTTTAAATAAATACAAAATTGCTCATAGGTTGCTAGCTGATATATATTTTTCCCAGGAGGATCTTCCAGATGAAATAAACATCAACAATCGGAACACATCCAGAAGAAGGTAACCAAGATGGCAAAAGGTTTGGAAACCAAGTCCAGTGAGGAAAAGTTGAGGAAGTTTTGCATGTTTAGCCTGAAGAACATGGAACTAAAAAGATATTTAATTAGTTGCTGTTGCTATCAAATTTGCGTCGACTTATGCCCTTTCTGCATGGGCAAAAAACCCCACTCCCACTCTGACACTGGTGCTGCCTGATCGCATGCTATGTGGCAACTGTCTGAAGCTGTACCTTATCACAAATGCCATGTTTATTTTGTAGCTACTTTGTCTTCTATCCATTCCTGGTGCTCTTCTTTTCATTGATGGGCAAAACCTCTTAATGTCTCCTAGTTGTGCTGCTTTTCTGCTATTGATTCATGTATGATAAGTTCTTCCCACTGCAGTTCCAACATTCAGGCAGTCATGTGGTACAACTGGACATGGTTATGTTTCTCTCTCTGCTCCTTCCTAGTCCCTGCTATGCTCAAGTAGGCTGTTTTTCTCTTTCCTTCTCCCTCAAATTCTTCTCTCTTTTCAGAAAAGAAATAATCAGTTGTTGTCACTATACAATTGATTTTTAAAAAATGTAGACTGAAAGGCATGCCGTTAAAGGCACAGGGCAGGAAGGTGGGGTTATGAAGGCCAGCTTGAGAAGACAGAACCTGGGACTATAGCAGCACTGTGTCACTTTAGAAGACCTGTGCAAAAATTACTGTCCTTAACTGGTATGTTTCCATTTCCTACACTAACATGCTTGTGGCATTTTAGCAGAATAATATGATAAAGTCTGAAATTGTACATCAGGTTATAAAGTTGCTAAGCTGTCTTCTCCAATCAATAACTGACACAATACATTTGTACGCACCAAGAGCTAAAGTTTTTTGCTTGGTTCCCCCCCCCCCCCCCAATCAAATATATAATGACACCTCTCTCAGTTCTCCTAAATGCCCATTCTCAGTTTCCCAGAGTCCCACCTTTGTTTTACTGATAATTCATAATTTTCATACCCTGCATCTTTTATCCTGACAAGTTCTACTTTTTGAACTAAGTTGAGGTCCCCATCTGTGCTCATTACAGGTGAGACTGACACGTTCTCTGTTTTAAATGGCTGCTTTGTAAAGCAGTTTCTATATAATTCTTTTTAAAACTATAGGGTACCTAGGGATGTTTGCTTAATAAAGTACTTTAGGCATGAGACTGTATTGTATCCTAATATTTGCAAATTAGATGCATGCCTAGCTTTTAAATGTAGGAAATTCCTTACAGAATTGCAACGTAAGAATTAGAAGGTAAAGTAGAGCGCAAAGGTATTGGAAACATCCATGATCTCTTTTTAACACCCAATTTGTGTTTCCTTTTATTAAGAGAATAAAAGTAAATCTGAGAGACCAATTAAGATTCTCTCTTTCCCAGGAGACTTTTGAGAACCATGAGGACTTTTTCTCTTTTGTTTTATTTAACTGATATGTTCTGGAAAGTAATTTGAATTCTAAGTGCTCAAATCTTTCTTTCAAGAAATTAAAAATCCAAAGTGATATTTGTTAAGGTATTTCTAATCAACTGCTTTTGTAATGATTTGTGCAGGTTGATCAAGAATCTGGTGGGCACAGCAACAAACACATAGGTAGAATTAGTTTCACTACAGTGTTGTGGACATACTTTGGCCATGGCATGAGAGGCATGAATCATTAGAAATGACAATGATGCCGTAGAAAGAGAGGGAGACCACATGGCAGATGGTTAGACTCAATGGGGGAGGTCATGAGTCTGAACCTACAGGAACTGAACTGATGATCGAGGGCAGTTAACAACAACAATTTATTTATGTGCGCTATCATTTGTGGCATATATCAAACGTTAATATCATATTGATTTAATCCATACTGGAGGGTGCTTTCTATCTCAATTATACCACTGGACTAAACTGTGGGGAGCATGGTGATCCGTAATGGTGTTCTTCTGGCATCTAATTGGTGATGTAGGTTAGAAAATTAATGTTGTTGTTCTTTGGAAAGGGTAGCCTTTAAAAAGAGATGGGCATGTTTAATACATACCCCTCCCTGATGTTTCATGATAAATCAAAACAATTATTTATTCATTTCTCCACATTTCTTCCAATATGAGACCCAAAGTGGCCCATGAGAGGTTTCCCAAAAGATATTTGTGGACGAGTCCAGACACTTTGCGCTGGCCTGCCCATGTACTAGGGTTGCCTGGGGGTGGAGCGTCCACACGCCTCGCAACCCTAGTATGTGGTGGCAGCATCATGGTGGCCTCCCATCTACATGGGGGCTGCCATGACACCGGCGCTACCGCTGAGTGCCCAAACATGGCACACAGGAAGTGGCATCATGATGGCGCCACTTCCTGGTTGCGGCGCCACAACAGAGGAGCCCCATGGACACCCCTTTTCGGAACCATGGAGAAGAAGCATTTTGCCCCTTCTCCATGGTCCCCAAAAACGCCGGATTGGGGCCTCTGGGCTCCTGTGAGGCTCCCCTGCCCCCAGCCCAGCAATAAAAGGGGCGGGTGCAGGCCTCCCCTGAAGGGGCTGTCTGTACCATGCCTGTGTTAGAATTTTTATTTGTGAGCTACCTTGGGTCCTTTTCTAGGAGAAAGGCAGCATAGAAATCAAATAAATAAATAAAATAACAGTCCATCACAGCAAAACTAACAGTTGTGTGACACCTTAAAGAAGTTTGGGAATTACATACCCCCCCCCCCCCAAATGTTGGTGAACTGCATCTCCTAGCATTCCTCACCACTGGCTATGTTGCTAGGGCTCAAGAGACTTGCCACATCTATAAGGCTTGTAATTCCCACCCATGCCTTAAAGATTAAAAAGTTGCATATGGCATAAACTTTTGCAATGGAGTCCACATCATCCGAGGTATGAAGAGTTGATGAGTGTTTGTATTCATTCAGGAAAATTTGTATCTCTTTCCTAGTTTTTTTGTTGGGTTTTGGGGCTATGAGGCTGTGTTCTGGAAGAATTTATTCCTGTCGTTTTGCCAGCAGCTATGGCTGGCATCTTCAGAGAATGCTGGCATGGAAGAGAGTGGGGTATATATGCTGTTGGTTGAGAGGAAGCGATTTGCATGTTGATCTGTGTATTGTTCTGTTGTTGAATGGCAAGGTCTCAGAGTGTCTATTTAATTAATGATGCATTGTCTACTGGGAGGCCCCCCCTCACCCTGAGTGGTTTTCATTTCAGACCTAGGAAAAGGAAGGAACATTGCTATTCTTGGATGTCCTGGTCATCTGCACACTGAACCAATAATTGGGTCACACAGTATTATTATTATTATTATTATTATTATTATTATTATTAACCTTTATTTATAAAGCGCTGTAAATTTACACAGTACAGTGCTTTATGCGGACTTGAGTGTACATGCTTAAGCCACAGGGAGCACACGGGGTGCAAGGGGCAGCGCATCCCATTCAAATGAATGAGGTGTGCCCCGTGACGCCCCACACGCTCCTGCGCCGCCACGCACGAGCCCCATTCAAATGAATGGGGCATGAGCATAGGCGGAATTCGCCTTATGCGGGGTGGTGGTGGTGGTGGTGGTGGTGGTGGTCCAGAACGGATCCCCTGCATAAGGCAAGGGCCCACTGTATACAGAAAACCTACACACATGGACAGATACCTACACAAAAACTCCAATCATCACCCAGGACAAAAAAGAAGCACAATAAAAACACTGGTAGACTGGGCATTAAGGATCTGTGAACCCCACTGCCTGTAAGATGAATTGAAGCACCTAGACTGAGCTCTAAAGGCTACTGGTTACTCCAGCTCAGACATCAGAAGGGCTGCCAGACCCAGAAAAACCCAGAGGAGTGAAGACAAACAACGAGCCAAAGGGACAGTATTTTTACCATACATCAAAGGAAGGTAGAATAGAAAAACTGGTGAGGAAACACAACTTCCAAATAGTCTACAAACTCACCAAGAAAACTGAGCAAGTGCTACCCTTAGCAAAGGACAGGAAAGGCTCTCTCACAGCTGCAGGAGTTTACTGCATAGCATGCAGCTGTGGACAAATCTACATAGGAGCCACCAAATACAGTGTTCAAACCCGAATCAAGGAACACGACAGAGACTGTAGACTGGGTCAGCCTGAAAAATCAGCAGTAGCAGAACATGTTATAAACCATCCTGGGCATAAAATGCTGTTTGCAAACACTGAAATTCTGGACTGTGCCAACAACTATCAGGTCAGAATGCACAGGGAAGCCCCTGAAATTCAGAAACACCTGGACAATTTCAACAGGAAAGAAGAAACTCTTGAAGTAAACAAAGTTTGGTTACCAGGCCTGAAAAACACCAAAATCAAGATCCAGCAAATGAAAACTACCCAGGGTGAGGGGGTTTCCCAGCAGACAATAGATCATGAATTAAATATACACTCTGAGGCCGTGCCATTCAACAACAAAACAATACACAAATTACCATGTAAATCACTTCCTCTCAACCAACAGTATATATACCCCACTCTCTTCCATGCCATTCCCTGAAGATGATAGCCACAGATGCTGGTGAAACATCAGGAATAAACTCTTCTAGGACATGGCCTCATAGCCTGAAAAACCCACAAAAAAACTATGGATACGGCCATGAAAGCCTTCGACTTCACAATTATCTCTTTCCATTTCAGAGATGTAGGTCATTTGAGAGGCAGCATAGTGTGGTGGTTTAACTGTTGAACTACAGAAGTCCAGAACTTGAACCCCTGCTTGACCATGGAAAACCACTGGGTGACCTTAGGTAAGCCAAACTCTCTCAGCCATGGCGGGAAGGCAAGGGCAAATTCCGTCTGAACAAATCTTCCAGAGAAAACCTCATGATAGGTCGGCTGTGGGTCACCATAAGTTGGAAAAGACTTGAAAGCACAACAAAAACAAGATTTTTGCACTTGGATAGACTGATAGAATTTTTTTTTAGTACTGAATACGAGCTATTTTACCTGAGAATTTGCATCCCCAGCTATTAGTTTGCTGCTTCACCAGATATGTGTGTGGTGGTGGATCCTCTTACAGGTTTCAGACGTAAGAAGTAACTCCTTGGAAGGAGTTGCTTGTAATAAATTCCTTTATCTCCTAAAAAACATCCCATTATGCATTATGACTGTAACATAAGGAGTAGGAATGTAATTGTTTTTGCAGTGTAATTTTATTATTATTACTTTTTGTTACCTTTCTGATGCCCACTGATATCAGTGGTACTTACTTCTGTCAAATCAGTACTTAATCACTAGAAGGAGTCGGGAGAAAGATCTTATAATTTAAAAAGTGCCAGAAGGTTTTCTTTTTCTCCTGCTCTCTCTTTCTCTCATGCTGTCTTTTGATTTAGTTCCTGGTTTCAAAATTGCTAAGCTTGGTCTCCAGGGAATTTTTTCCCTAGAAAAAGAAACAAACAAAATTTTAAAACCTTGATGATTCCTCTCATAGGAAGAAAATTTCTGCTCTTTCTGCTCAGGAGCAGAACAAGGTTATGCTTTAAAATTAGCATTTTAAATATGATTTTCAAAAAAAAAAATCTGTGCATTGATCTTGAGAATATACACAGACTTTCCAATGGGGGTGAGGGAGGCAGAGTAAAACTAAAGTTAATAACAACAAGAACAACAACAAATCTGGGAAATCAATAGATTTCTTGGATGAGTGGCCTTGGGAATATGCTTACAACATAATCCCTGAGTAGTCCTATATGCTCTGTATGTGGATGTGTGTATTTATTATTTAATGCTTCTTTAGGCTATTTAGATATCATTTCTATCAGCTTGTAGCATTTGGATGCTTATGGCTTTTTAAAAGTACCTAAAAGTAACAATTTTAGTTACTATTAAGAAATGAGAATGTAATGGGTTTTTTTAAGGATGCAACTATCAGGGGCCTTTAAACTATAAATAATTGTGTAGAGAGATCTTGTAGCACCTTTGAGACTAACTGAAATAAACAAGTTGGCAGCATGAGCTTAGGTAGACTTAAGTCTACGAAAGCTCATGCTGCCAACTTCTTTCTTTCAGTACGTCTCAAAGGTGCTACAAGATCTCTCTACATACTGATTCCACAGATGGCTATAGCTTTGAATTTTATAAACAATTGCTTTTCCAAAGTAACTTTCTAAGCTTTGGATTTTCACTTGAAAGCTGGTTATAGGGAGTGTATGACTCCTTTGTTGAAACAGCTTTTCTGCTTCTGCCCACAATTCAAACTGCTAGTTATACCCTAAGAAACAGTTTAGTCCAGACTATCTGAAAACCTGTTTTCCCATACAACCCTGACCTGGACTTATGTTCTTTGGAGGATATTTTTTTCTCAGTCCCACTACACTACAGACACAGGAGACAGCCTTTTAGGTGTCCACTCCTAAGCTACGGAACTCCCTCCCAAGGAAAGCTCAGTTGGCCTCCTTCTGATTTCTTTCTGTCAGCCTGCAAAGACCTTTTTATTTAAACCAGCTTTTAGCCAGTTGGGGCAGACAGATGTTTAACAGGTATGCTGTATTTTCACCAAGTCTTGAGTGTAATTTTAGCTGTTTTAAATTAATTTTAAAAATTGGGTTGTATGTTTAATGTTTTTAAAACTATTGCTGTATATATTCTTTTAGCTACAGTGGCCCCTTGGTTTCTGTTGGGATTTGGTTCCAGAGCCCCTTGTGGATACCAATATTTGTGGATGTTCAAATCCCATTATATACAACAGCATATTAAAATGGTGTTCCTTATATAAAATGGCAAAATTAAGCTCTGCTGTTTGGAGTTTATATAGTTTCAAGCTGTGGATGGTTGAATCCATGGATAATGAATCTATGGATAAGGAGGGCTGACTGTATTTTGTTTTGACTGTTATTGTAAGCCACTTTGGGCCCCGTATTGGAATAAGAGAGGGCAATACGTATATAAATAGGTTCTTTTCAAAGAGTCAGAATGCCCTCTGTGACATAAAAGAGATGTGCAAAGACTCTTGTGCAGAAATGGCCATGCTGGTTATGGGACTCTGGGATTCATAGTCCCCAAAAGTAACTTTTCCAAAGTCTACAAGTATCATAGGAAGAGATGAGCAATTCCCCAATGATTCATCTGGAGGCATCTTAATGGGGCCCTTCATATTTTGTCTGTTACCTTCTCCTTTCTAATGCAAAGGTTCTGGCAATGTTTTATTAAAATTAAGTTAACTATGCAAAATTGAGGGCTTACCAGGAGTAAAGATGAAAAATATATAGCATATGGAACTTGAATAAGTACAATTAATACCAAGCCTTTCCACCTGTTTCAGCTTTACTTTTAAGGCAATGTTATTTCCCATAACCTTAAAAAAAAATCTTGATGGTCTTTTTCTTGAACGTGACAGTTACTATATTCACTGATTTACTTGGGTGACTCATTGTTTCTAGTTTGGTGATATGTCACCCATGCAAAGAAAGACTGGTACAGACAAAATCATTGGCTTACCTTAACATGCACTGATTTGAATGCAAACTAAGTACAACTAGCTTAATTTACTGCCAAGCCAGTATGCTTTCTTATATTAGGATTTTTGTGCTTCTTAATTCAGATATTCATATGGTATCTGCTAAAATAAGCCATGTTTCATTAAACATGCATTGCAAATAGATGATGACCTTCAGGTAGTCTGGGGGCCAGTTTTTCCAATCCAGAATCCACAGGAGAGTGTACTCTTTACTTCCAAATTTTGATGGTAACTGTTTTAAGTAATTTTGTATGTTTAATTTTTTTGTGGGTTTTTCAGGCTATGTGGCCATGTTCTAGAAAAGCCCAAAAAATCCACAAAAAACTATGGATGCCAGCCATGAAAGCCTTTGACTTTGTATACTTAACATTGTTTATACTGTAGTTGCTTGCACCAGAAATTCAGTGGTAAATCTGACTACAAGCTATTTTTCTTGCTTTAATTTTTTTTTCTGGTAACCACTAGATTTCATTGGCATGGATCTGGGAAGTATATTTTGGTAGGGGTTCAAAAAGCAACCTTGGAGGTCACATGTGGCACATAGGTTAGTTGAACCCCATCCTGGATTAAATAAATTGGGCAACATCCACTACATCAGTTTCAGATATTTTCTTCTCCCATGTAAGATGAAAAGTGCTTTTTCATATTTGTCGATGAGTTTTCACATTTGAGCACTTAAAAAAAACAAACCCACAAATGTTGTTTTTGCACAACAACCACTGAATTTTGCACAAAATGTTCTGCTAAGGGCAAACAATTTGAAATACACAGTTCTGTATTTCTGCAAAAGCTGAATTCATCCCCCAGGTGAAAGAAGTTCCTTGCCTTAAGATTTCAAAAATGAAAATAAATATAAAAAGGATCTAAAACAAAGTACCATAAATCTGGGGTACAACATTATTTTCTCCCTGAAATGGACATAAAAATATTCATATTTCCCCCTTTGGAGACAGTGTCACACATTTTCTCTCTCATGACCCCCCCCCCCCCCTCAACCACCCCCCCCCCCCCCCACAATTGTGAGGCCCCCCCCCCTTTTTGTACTTTCCAAATTTTGTGACATGGTCAGGATTGGGCACATTGCATGTTTTGGGTGAAAATGTGTTTATAAATTAGTAGATTTAGATGCCATATGGCCATAAATGCATATTTCACAAAATAATATACTCCAAAATACAAATTTAAAGATACACTTCTATAGGAAATTTCATTAATATTTGATTTTAAAAAATCAGACATTAATATGAAAACAGTATGAATCAGACCTATGAATGAATATACACAAAACTGATGAAGCAGAAAGAGTGATTCTTCCATTCCCAAAATCTAGAGTATCCTGGGATTTGTATGAACATGAACATGGCATAAAGTACAGACTAGAGTCTATAGCTTTTCCTGAATTTGAATTTTCATTGGAGTAAATGAAGCTACACAAGACCATTACATACAAACCTTCACAATAGAAAATGGAGCTGATTGTGCCTGTGAGGATAGAGACACTTACATCAAAGGAAGAGCATGAGCCATGTTCTTCTGGTTCATGACATGTTTGTCATGTAACCTGCCATACTGAACACAGTACTGTGGTGCTAAAATAAAAATGAGATATTCCTTAGGGATACCCAAAGAGTCTCACCTTCCTTGGAAGGAAAAGGCATGTTAATATGCTCTTGGTAATGCTATGGAAGAAAAACATATTTTAAAAGAGCCATTAAAGAGTCAGACGTATATTTGGAACAATGGTTTGCTTTGAAACAAGGATGGGGAAGTGTAGGAAAGAGTCTTATAAATGTCACAGAACTTGGCATTCCATTCAGTCTCACATAGTTTTACAAGTCATTTCTTGGGTTTCGGAACTAATAAAGGCTAAAAGCAGTTAAGGAGGAGCTTTTTTGCTCTCTCTTAAAATTTGTTTTAACGATATTTATATCACATTTCGATAGGCAAAATTTGTACTGTTTGTGTGCCTTCCAGTCATTTCTGACTTTGGTGGTCCTAAAGTGACCCTATCACAAGGTTTTCTTGGCAAGATTTGTTCAGTAGTAAGTATGGCTTTGCCTCCCTCTGAGCCTGAGAGAGTGTGACTTGCCTAAGGACACCAAGTAGGTTTACATGGTTGAGCAGGGATTTCAATCCCAGTCTTCAGAGTCATAGTCCAATGCTCAAACCACTACATGATGTTGGCTCTCTTCAATGCAGCTTACCATAGATAAATTAAAACAACAGCAAAAAAACTCTGCCATTGAGGGTATACCTGGTTCAAAGACCTTGAGGACCCAGCAGTTGAGGTAGGGCACCATTTGGCAGTGAAGGAACACAAACTACATATGGTTGGAATAAAAGGCCAGAACTTTATTAGTCACACTTGAAGTTCTTTATTGAATACCATCTTGTCCAAGTCCTAGCATAGGCATTGATACTTGCATTGATCAAGCCATCTGCTAACTGATGGAAATCCATTTCCCTGGCCTAGTTACTATGGTGAAGATGGGATGACAGAAGTGAAATTCCAGTTGAGTGAAAGCTACTTTGTGAGTTCCTTGTCACCAGAGAGTGAGGGATGCCCAACAACTCCAAAAATGTTAATTATTTAACAAACTGAATAACAATTTTTCCATGTTCTTCTTCTCACTCATGTATTGGTAGAATTTGTGATCAAAACTCATAACAGGTCTTTAGTCTCAAACCAAACCAAACTAAACCAAGCCAAATCATTGTGTTTTAATATCCTATTTAGACTTTTATAGATTTGCTATTACTTTAAAGTTATGTGCTCAGACAATGTGAATTCTGTCCCAACAAAATCTCAATACTGCCACTGCTATAAATTCTGAAAAATCATAATTTCTCATGTTACACATAATTTATTCTATTTTGTACTGTGTAATTTCTTCTGGGTTTTTTTTTTTCTGGTTAGAAGAGAATAGAACCATTGGAAATCTTCAGTAGGAGTTGCTGTTGTGTTGTTGTTGTGTGACTAATTGATTAGGAATTGTTGTTGTGTCTCTTCAAGTCATTTCCAACTTACAGTGACCCTAAAGTGAACCCAACAAAGGGTTTTCTGAGGCTTGTGTAACCTCCTCAGAAGTCTGGTCTCCAGAGCCATAGTGCAATGGCTCAAACCACTCCACGCTGGCTCAGCACACAGTCCTGACCACAGACAAGCCCACTGTGATATCCAAGTAGCGAAGGAAATTTCCATCTTCATTCCAGAACTAATTTATCGGATTCACAACTTCTGTATTAATGGGCAGATCAGAATGTGGTCCCTTTTGGAGGCTGCAGTCAAACCAGGTAGTCCAATGGCTGTCTTTAAAAACACCCCTGTCATTTTCTGTACAATGTCCCTTGACATTATAGGTCATCATGTATTGTATTTATGGGTGCATTCACAATGCATGCAACAGCTGCTGTGCTGTGTAGAAAACTTCAAGCATCTCAGACCAAGGGAGGGAGGGAGGGAGGGAATTAAAAAGCAATCCTTGGGGCATGTTATTATTTTAAAAACTGTACAACTCTGTAGTAGTTTGAACAGCTAGCTAGCTAGATAACTGTTAATAAATTTGTTTAGATTCTATTCCCCCCCCCAAAAAAAACCCCACCTGCTGTTTGTAAAATAAAATAAAATCCACTAGTATGTGGCAATTAGCTAAAATTTAGTGAAATTATTTATAACTGCTTATAAAGGTCTCAATCTGTTTGGAGCCTACAACAAAAAGTCCCATCATGGTGTCTAATGCTTTTAAAAATGCTTGCATGTTCAAATGGGACAGAACCAACTTGTTATTGTTTATGTGCAAATTCAGATGGATTCCTTCAGTCCTGGTTCCAGCAAGCTGTCTGCCCTTCTGTTACTCCTTTGCTTTGACCCTTTAGCTTGACCCTGTGGAAGACTTTTCTTATTTGAGGGTTGTTTTTTTTTTTTTTTACAGAAATCCTTGTCATCAGGCCTATGAGAACCATGATCATGTGGCAGACATAAATGCGTGAACAGCCCCACAAGAAATCAGACTGACAGCTAAATAACTCACTTTTGCATTTTCATGTCATGGTTGACACTTGGAAAGAAGAGTTGAAAGCAAGAATCTGGGGGAGAAGCAAATGGTGGCTAATTCAATGTACAAATAATATTTCCATTTTAAGCCCTTGGATTTCAAATTGGTCTGTGGCTCCCTTAAGGCCTCCGTCTTGACTAATTTTATCAGAGAAAAAGTGATTTAGATGAATTGAGGTGATATCGGGTAACTTAACAACATGACACTACCAGCTAACCCAGATTTGTATTTTGCATGTGCATAAAGGTGTCACTTGATAGACATTGGAAAGGTTACTTTTTGGAGTATAATTTTTAGAGTTGCCACAACCACTGGCCATACTCGGTGGGAGTTCTGGAAGTTGTATTCCAAAAAGGTAAGTTTCCAAAGCTTGAAAGAAAGAAAGAAAGAAAGAGAAAAAGGAAAGGGGAAAGGAAAAGGAAAAACTTGGACAAATTTTGGACATCAATTGGAGAAATGCCATGCTTCTGGAAAAATAAGTATAAACTCAATCAAGAACATTCATATGTAAGAAGAATCCTGCTGTGTCAGATGAAATGCTAATCTATTTTAAGCATAACAACTTACTTAGCAATCAGTCTGTATGCTTACAGGAAGCCCAAAGCTAGAAAACAGTCCTCTTTGGTTCTCATTCCCAGGAACTATTTTCTGGCTCTGAAGACAGCATTTAGCCATCATTAGTAGCCACTGACCACTAGCCAACAAAGCTGCTGGGTGTCAACACACTTTGTGCTATAAATTAACCAGAGAAAGCTTTAAAAACTTATAAATACTTTTTTCCCCTATAAATTGTTTGCCCTGAAAGAATCTTCATGCATAATTTTGCAATCCTTAAGCAAATTTTCTCTCTCTTTTTAAAATATTTTAAAAATCCCTAAATAGTATACTTTTTCCCTGTTGTGGGAGAAATCCAGCTTGCCACTCTAAATTATTTTGGTTGCTCTTTGTTTATCTTTTCTCTGTCTACAATATCCTTTTTGAAATGCAGAGTTAGATATGTTTTAACACTTCTCAGTCTCTTTTTTGTTTTCACCACCTTGAATAATTTCCTATTATCTACAAATATGCCCAATCAATCAATCAATTAATTTATACCCCACCTTTTCCCCAACAGTGAGACTCAAAGCAGCCTGCAGAATAAAAAAGAACAAATAAAACCACATATACATAAAACACACAAAAAGGTAAGATTAAAATTAAATTATACTGTATATAGAATGTCAACCATATAAGACATTAGTTTAAAAGCATAGATAGAAAAAACAATGGCACTGAAACAGAAAATCCATTATGTAAAACAATTGGCTCCCAAACAACTACTGGAATAGAAAAGTCTTCATTTGACATGAAAAGAAAGCAAGGTCAGCTGAGCTCTCTAGGGAGTTCCTCAGGCCAACTCAGTGCTCACCCTAATCCCACATAAAATATGAAGTTTAGAGGTAATTTATTGATTTATATCCACCTTTCTCCCAATATGGCATCCAGTGTGGCTCACAATTTGAAACAAAATACAATTGTTGTTTGTGGGTTTTTCGGGCTATGTGGCCATGTTCTAGACGAAGTTCTGCCTCGACGTTTCGCGCAGCATCCGTGGCGGGCATCTTCAGAGAATGCTTGCCTGGAAAAAAGTGGGTAGATATTAGGCTGCTAATTGGGTGATCACTAAAATCCTCTTTTGCATTAGCCTCCCAGTCTGAGGCCACGCCATCAACACAGAACAATACACATGCAAATCACTCCTGCATTCCCAGGCTCACACAGTTTTATATAGACCCCACATTTTTCCAGGCAAGCAGTCTATGAAGATGCGCAGCCACAGATGCTGGGGAAACATCAGGAGAGAACTCTTCTAGAACATGGCCACATAGCCCCCCAAAAAACAACAAAAAACTATGGATGCCGGCTATGAAAGCCTTCAACTTCACATTAAAATACAATTAAAACAAGGGACAGTAAAATACTGTAGTTTTTTAAAAAAAAAAATTAAACAAGCATATAAAACAATTTTAAAAAGGCAGTTTAATAATGAATGATAATAATAATGCAAACAGAACACATCCCAATTAAAGATATCTGAAACAGAGTCAACACTCAAAAGCCTGGCTAAACAGAAAGGTCTTCATATCCTGATAAAAGACAGCAGAGAGGGGGCCAATATAGCTTCCCATGGGAGGGAATCTACAGTCCTCAGAGTACCCACCAAAAAATTCGCTCCTGGGCCCGTCCGGATGGGGGATGGTGGTGAAGTGAGAGAAACTCTCTCCCAAGGATCTTAAAACCCAGACAGACTAATACTGTATTAGGAGATGCAAGCCTTTCCAATAGTCTGGACTTAACAGGTTTTAGGGCTTATAGGACATACCAACAACGAGCAGCAGGCTTACACTTAGACAATCTGAACACGAGGGGACAACAAGAGATCTGTGTAACTCTAAACTTCTTCTATTTGCAGATATATATCAGGGTACATAATTATAAAAAGACATCAACATAGACAAATGCATCAGACAAGTGCAGAATAACAGTCCATGTGAACATGTTGCTAATTTGAGCAGTGAAATGGTTCACTGCTGCAACATAATATTAAAGTTCAAAACTAGACAGCAATAATAATAGATGATGCTTGGAACAAACCAACTTGAAGTAGGAACTGGTAATATTAGCTGGAGCAGGGTCCTTATATGGGTTGAATACCGACGGGAACGGCTACTCCGGAGTCCTGTGGTGGCCGTTTCGACTCACCAAGGTCTCATCAGCATATAAATTTCATAAACCGGATTAATATGTGTACATAATGTGTTCACATACTGCTAAATGCACAAGGTTGACAATAAAATATACATTGATTACCATCAATAACAAATACACAATAGAATACCATGGACAAATTTACAAAGGTTAAATCATTATCTCTACCACAACATTGAACAGCGTGACTTGACTGATAAGAATAAGGCTGGACAAGTTCACAGGAATAGTAAGTCATAATATACTCTACCTAAGCAATAGGCTGCAGGTGATAGCATGATGGCATTGAATTCTCTTAAAGGTGTATCCTCTAGAGACATACTTCCTACATGTCCCATAAAGTAAGCCCAAAACATAGCTGAATGAACTGTACCACTTATAATAATTGGAAAGGTACCTGACTCATTCTAAAATCCGTTATAAACACAATATAGTTCATATAATCTCTGCCTGTCCTCCGTCCACATATCCATATCTGTCTCTGATGTGTACAATATAACCAATATATAAACAATTTCATAAAAAGGAACTTAAATCCAACCGATCATTTAGACCCTGGGGTATGTTTGGTGACAACTTATGAAATCCAAAGATTCGTCTTTGTAGGAGTTTAGTGTGTTTGTTGACCACTATAAAAGTAACCAAACTTGACTTGCTCAATTGCAAAGAATTTTAAGGATTCTGGAGGCAGCCTCAATGTAGAGTGTGTTAGGTTAAACCAAAAGTATGTAGTCAAGACATGTGTTGCCTAAAGATAAGTGCAGGTGGTGGCACAGCTTTCATTTCTGAAGTTACGAAATATAGAAAGGCAATTTTATTACTGTTTACAGTTAGTCTGGCTTTGGTAGGCTAGCATATCAGTAGTATCTCTCAACTGACTGTTTGTTCATTACCACTCTTAAGATTAAATGTTTGTACCTTTGTCATTGGTGATTTCCCCCACAATCCTTTCCCCATTTAACCATATACCTTCTCGGACAACTTGCCCCGTTAAAACATATACCTTTATCGACAAGGAACACAACCCCATGCTTCTAATAAGATGGACTAGAGTCCAAGAATCTTATGCCAAACATTTTCCTAATTTTACTAAAATGTTTAAATCCCACTAGGCTCTTAGTTGTGTTTTGCAGAGACAATCAAACAACGATCTACTTGGCAATTCTTCAATGCTAAGGTGTCAAAACTTATGGTTAGCCTTAATAACCAGAGATGACTGTCTCTAAGCCATCCTAATTAACACTGTCTTGCTCCAAATACCAGTGTTATTATATGTGAATTTAGAAATTTGCAGGTAGAAATCTGAGAGCTTTGTCACTGAAGTCACCTTGAAGTGGCATTAAGTCTACTTGAAATATGAAAGAGACGTACAATTCGTGAACTGGGACAGGATTACTTACTACGGGCTGTCTACTGTAGGAGCCTTTTTGCTTTTCTAGGTGTATTCATAAATAAAACAGGTATCACAGATATGTAACAAATTCCAGGGGCTTTCCATTTTGGATAGAAACCAAACAAAGAGACAAAGAGCCCTCCTCCAACCAAGCCACCATCGTGAGGGGGAGAGAGGCTGGCCTGAAGACAAAGAGCCCGCCAATCCAACCACATCTTGGAGGGGGAGAGAGGCGGACTGGAAGACAGAGAGCCCCCGCCAACCACCATCTTGAGGGGGAGAGAGGCCAGGCCTGGAAGACAAAGAGCCCTCCTCCAACCACCATCTTGAGGGGGAGAGAGGCCGGCCTGGAAGACAAAGAGCCCTCCTCCAACCACCATCTTGAGGGGGAGAGAGGCCAGGCCTGGAAGACAAAGAGCCCATCCCCAACCACCATCTTGAGGGGGAGAGAGGCAGGGCCTGGAAGACAAAGAGCCCTCCTCCAACCAACCATCTTGAGGGGGAGAGAGGCCGGCGAAGACAAAGAGCCCTCCTCCAACCACCATCTTGAAGGGGAGAGAGGCCAGGCCTGGAAGACAAAGAGCCCTCCTCCAACACACCATCTGAGGGGGAGAGAGGCCGGCCTGGAAGACAAGAGAGCCCTCCTCCAACCACCATCGGGAGGGAGAGAGGCCAGCCTGGAGACAGAGAGCCCATCCTCCCAACCACCATCTTGAGGGGGAAGAAGGCCAGCCTGAAGACAAAAGAGCCCTCCTCGCAACCACCATCTTGAGGGGAGAGAGGCCTTGCCTTGGAGACAAAGAGCCCTCCTCCAACCACACATCTGGGGGGAGAGATGCATGGCCTGGAAGACAAAGAGCCCTCTTCAACCACCACTTGAGGGGGGAAGAGAGGCCAGGGCCTGGAAGACAAAGAGCCCCTCCTCCAACCACCATCTTTGAGGGGGAGAGAGGGCCAGGCCTGGAAACAAAGAGCCCTCCTCCACCAACACCATCTTGAGGGGAGAGAGGCCCAGGCCTGGAGACAAAGAGAAAGAGCCTCCTCCAACAACGCATCTTGAGGGGGAGAGAGGGTCTGCCTGGGAACAAAGAGCCCTCCTCCACCACCATCTTGAGGGGAGAGATGTCTGGCATGAAGACAAGATCCCTCCTCCAACCACCATCCTTTGAGGGGGGAGTATGCCAAGGCCTGGAATAACCAAAGAGCCCTCCTCAACCACCTCTTGAGGGGAGAGAGGCCCAGGCCTGAGACAGAGAGCCCCTCCTCCCAACCACCATCTTGAGGGGAGAGAGGCCAGGCCTGGAAAGCAAAGAGCCCTCCTCCAACACCATCTTGAGGGGGAGAGAGGCTGCCTGAAGACAAGAGGCCCTCCTCCAACCACCATCTTGAGGGGAGAGAGGCCAGGGCTGGAAGACAGAGAGCCCTCCTCCAACCACCATCTTGAGGGGGAGTAGAGGCCAGGCCTGGAAGAAAAGAGCCCTCCCCAACCACCTCTTGATGGCAGGAGAGGCCGGCCTGGAAGACAAAGAGCCCTCCTCCAACCCACCATCTTGAGGGGAGAGAGGCCAGCCGCGAAGACAAAGACCCTCCTCCAACCACCATCTTGAGGGGGAGAGAGGCCAGGGCCTGGAAGACAAAGCCCTCCTCCAACCACCATCTTGAGGGGAGAGAGGCCAGGCTGGAAGACAAAGAGCCCCTCCTCCAACCACATCTGAGGGGGAGAGAGGCCAGCCTGGAAGACAGAGAAGAGCCCTCCTCCAACCCCATCTTGAGGGGAGAAGAGGCCTGGCCTGGAAGACAAAGAGCCCTCCTCCAACCACCATCTTGAGGGGAGAGGGAGGCCTTGCAATTTTTGTATTGTTTGTGCAATTTTACTGTACAAGCCGCTATGATCATTGCGGAATAGCGGTCTATAAATAAAAAATTATATTATTATTATTATTAAACCTTTAGTGATGGCCATGGATTTTTACCACACAGGGAACTGGGAAGCATGCTACACTATGCTCTTTTATATGGCTCTGTTTGCATTCTGTAAGTTTAACAGGCCAAGATCTTTTGCGAAAGACATTTGTCTGGCAGAGAAACGAACATACATTGGAATAATTACTTTTTGCCTTAAGGACTTTGGCAGGCCATCTACCAGAAATGCCTTTTCAATAAATGCCTACCACACCTACGTATGAGAAGTGGCACACAAAACACATTGGCTTCTTCCCAGATATCATGTTGATAATGGCTTAAATTATTGCTGAATAATGGTTCATCCTTTGATGTTAGATTGGAAAAGCATGTAGAGGAAAACATTGACGTATTTCTGGCTTCCACCCTTTTAAAACAGCTATAACAACAGCAGCACGAGGAAAAATAGTAAAAAACTGAAGTGGTTTCCATCGTACCATAAAATGGATACGGTTCTGTGTAATATTGAAAACAATGGCACCTTTAAAAAAAAAAAAAAGGAAATGTGTGAAAAAGCTTTAAATACCCAACATTCTTCCACTAGATAGAACTGGGAAACATCCAATGCAAGCTGCTTTGTTGCTTGGAATAAATATAGGTTTTAGCAAAGGAGGAAAAGGGCATGTGATTCATCTTAAAAATTAGAGGTGGCTCTGTTTGCTTCATATGGGTGATGCAGAACTTGGAAATTTTAGTAGGACACAAACTCCCAGGATCACCCAGATTCCAGCTAATACTGAAGGATTCTGGGAACATAGTCCAAACGGAAGTCCCAAAAAAGTTGTATTCCAAAAAGCATACCCTTTCTGAGCTTTGCTTTGACATGTACATGATATTATGAAAACCATGCATAAGCAGCCTTCATTCAAGAATTTTGTATTTGCCCTCACCATGAAAATGTGAATCTTCCTTAGTCACATCAGTTATTAATCAATTAGAGTATACCCAGTAATTATTCTGTCTTTCTTTCTTCACAGAGTTTAGAGATTGTCTTTTGCATTCCAGGCTCCGAGTGCTCTTCTGATGGGTACTGATGGGACTAAACTCATAACTTAGGCCGATTTGAAGTAAGAAGCTTACTTAGCTTGAGCAATGCTCAGTAATTCCCGGACCAGTTCATTTGTGTTCTCAAGAATTGCTTGGTTTGTCTCACTCATTTCCTCTTAGAACACTGAAGTACTACATTAGGTTTCCTTCTTTACACACATCTATGCATTGTTACTTCAAAACAATGGGACTTTTATGTATGAATTTCAAGCTTTGAAGTGAGGGAGCACACACACCCTTGTCCCATCTGCTCATGTCTATTATAAGCACAACAAATAAAACAATCCACTGCAGTGAGACAATGCCCATACAAAGCCACTGCAAATTCATGTCTGCCACAAAAGATTTCTTTTAAAAGAGTTTTATTTCAGAAAGTTCTTAAAGTGGAAGGCCATACTCGGTAGGCATGAATAGCACTAATCCTTCCTGGTTTTTAATTATTCATGCTCATATAAATCCTGACCAAAGCAAAAATGTTTCTTTATTCTAGCTCTCATCCATTAAGGGAAAGATGTCAAACGTTCGTGACCGATAATAATGTGGACTTACAGAGCAATCTCTGATAAGAATGGAGGGGATATTTGAAATACTGAAAAATGATTGAAAAAACAAGTTTCACAAATGTCAGGAAAAATAATGTGGAGAATCTTAAATGGGTGGGAAAATTTGTATTTAGGGCTTTTCTGTGTAATTGTAAGTGGTTTCCTGACACAAAACATTATTCTGCACAGGAAATGCCATTTTCTGCACATGAAATTGTTTTCTGCACAGAAATGCTATTTTCTGCACAAAAAATTGTGTATTTTATAATATATTATTTATTGCCCAGACAATGTCCCGTGGCAATTCGTGACAACTTTCTTGCAGCGAGGAGAAAAACAACAATAAGGAGCCCTGGTAGTGCAGTGTTAAATGCCAGTATACAGCCAACAACTTTGAGAGTTTGATCCCAGAGGGTCCAGCTTGACTCAGCCTTCCATTCTTTTGTAGGCTGGTAAAATGAGTACCCAGCTCGTTGGGGCAATTGGCTAACACATGTAAACTTCTTTGAGAGTGCTGCTTCCACTGATAAGTGGTATAGAAATTATTCATTCTTGCCTGTGAGTACAAAGTTCATGAAGATTTGCAGCTCTACTCTTGGCTTGGATTCCATGAAAGTAAAAATGGACATTCGGAGAAAGCCTAATGACCACTCCTTGCCTGTATATCTTCCTACAAACTTTCATATAGCATTAGAGCAGGGAGGAGGGTCTATTGAAAATATAAGTGGGAAAGGAGCTGATACAAGGTTGTGAGATCTTTATCTAATTCTGATGTGAAATAATTTAAAATATAATTTTTCCTCATGAATATGATGTGTAATGCCTTGAACCTTTTTAAAAATAACTTTTTTTGCATGTTTCAAATAGAATGTTTCATTTCCTCCTCTCATAAAAATGTTCAAACAATTGTGTTTGTGTGTATGAGAGAGAGGCTGATTCAATGGCTTCTGCCTTGTGGCATGGGTTTTTTAAAATAGAAGCACTATGCGAGTTTTTGTGTTGTGTTACTGATTAATAATGTTGTCCTGTGCTGACTATGTTTTTGCAAATACCTTTACTCCTCTGGGGTGTGGGAGTGGAGGATCAGTCCAAACTGGGCATAGGTCTGCCTGGTATGCACCAAATGAAGGCCCCATCATAGTTTTTTGTGGGTTTTTTTGGGCTATGTGGCCATGTTCTAGCAGAGTTTTTCTTCCTGATGTTTCACCAGCATCTGTGGCTGGCATCTTCAAGAATGTTTACCTGGAAAGGACTTGGCTATATATATATATAGTGACCTGTGAAAGGCAGGAGTGATTTGCATGTATATTTTTGTTGCTAATGGCAGGCCTCAGGGTGTGAGAGGGGCAACAAGAGGATTAATGTCTGCTTGATAGTGCTCATTGTCTGCTGGGAGAGTTCTCATTTGCATTTGTTGAGTCTTATCTTGCTATCTTTCAGGACTGGAAGCCAAATCTTGTTTACTTTCTGGGTTTCCCTCTTCCTGTTGAAATTGTCCAGGTGTTTGTGATTTCAATGGCTTTCACTGTGCATCCTGACATGGTAGTGCACAGGAAAAGCCATTGAAATCCAAAAACACCTGGACAATTTTTCAACAGGAAAGAGGAAACCCAGAAAGTAAACAAGATTTGGCTTCCAGTCCTGAAAGATAGCAAGATAAAGACTCAACAAATGCAAATGAGAACTCTCCCAGCAGACAATGAGCACTATCAAGCAGACATTAATCCTCTTGTGCAGACCCTCACACCCTGAGGCCTGCCATTAGCAACAAAAATATACATGCAAATCACTCCTGCCTTTCCAGGTCACATATATATAGCCAAGTCCTTTCCAGCCACAGATGCTGGCGAAACGTCAGGAAGAAACTCTGCTAGAACATGGCCACATTGCCCGAAAAACCCACAAAAAACTATGGATGCTGGCCATGAAAGCCTTTGACTTTGCGCCCCATCATAGCCTTTTGATCCATCCCAAATTGTTCAGTCTCTGGGGGAAACCAAGATTAATTTTTTTATTTCTTTCCTGCACAAGGAGAGGCTCAAGACAGAGTACAGCATGTTAAAATACAAAAACACAATTAAAAACACATAAACCCACAGTTAAAATACAACACTATAAAGTCATTAAAATAAACTCATAAGAGTACATATATAGATTAAAAAGTCATGATTTAAAATTGACAGGCTAGACGTACCGGAAGAGATCTGTCTTTAATGCTGTTTTAAATGAAGTCAAGCATTTTTCAGCTGTCGTATCTCTTCTGGCAGGTCATTCCACAGTCTGGGGGCAGCAGACGAAAAGGTCCTCTGGGAAACCATTGCCTGTCCAACTCTTGGTTATGCAAGCTGTTGTGCTTTAGATAAGCTTGCATAAGCAGGTACCTAATATCCCCCTTTGAAAGCAATTCCTTGGTCACCTATAGCATAATTGGATGGTTTACACACCAGTCAACATGGTGTACAGCTTCACCCTCCATGGCCCAAATGACCATCAACTGACTGTGGATTGTAATCAGAAGCTACAAGGCAAACACTTTCACTGCCACCAGGCTGCCCTTGTAAATATACCAGGGAAGCTTTAAGCAAAATCTAGGTCATTGTAAAGGGAACTTTTCTGAAAACGCTATGGGATCATATACTTCCAGTTTTCAATCATGAACAGTGCATGTGTGCCTTCAAGTTGTTTCCAACATCTGGTGACCCTAAGGCAAACATATAATGGGGTCTCCTTGGAAAGTTTCTACAGAGGGAGTTTGCTATCACCATCATGTGAGGCTGAGTGTGACTTGTCCAAGGTCACCCAGTGGGTTTTCATGGCTGAGCCGGGATTTAAACCCTGATCTCCAGAGTCATAGTCCAATGCTCAAACCACTATGCCATGTTGGCTTTCATTCATATATTAAAATGTGTAGGTTCAGAGCTTGGAAAATTATTTTTAAAAGGTAATTAGTTACAATTATATTTGTATACACATCCTTCTCTTGAAGTAATTTATGTTTCTCCATTCACAGGAAATGCAATTTTTTTCAAAAGCCTGTTTGACATTCACAAATAATTATACCATAGGAGTGTACAGTGGTACCTCGGGTTACGAAATTAATTCGTTCCGCCGCCGCTTTCGTAACCCGAAAAGCCTTCGCAAGCCGAAAACCCATAGGCGCTAATGGGGAAAAGCCGCGATTTCGTGTGAAATAGCGCCGAAAAGCACCAAAATTTTCTTCGTAACCCGAAATAACCTTCATAACCCGGAACAGTTATTTCCTATGGGATTTTTTCGTATCCCGGAAATTTCGTAACGTGGGTATTTCGTATCCCGGGGTACCACTGTATATGTATGTGGTATTTAAAGTATAAGTACCATGTGTTACATTTACTGGAGAAATCATCATGGAATGCCCTCTACCATCTTGTTAATGCTTGAGTATTATATATCCATCCCATACTATTCAACATGAATGAAAACTGAGACACGTGGACAAGTAACATCATGGTGTGATATAGGTAGCAGAAGTTATTGAGGAAGAATACACAAGATATGGGAGGCTGCTGTAGTTTGCCTTTTTCCTGATTCTACAAGGAAGAGTAAAATTCTGCCCCTCCAATATGGTCCTCCTGCTGATTAAATTAAATTCAAACTACTTTTCTACTTTGAACTTAGGGCCCAAACAGACATGCCAAAATAAAGCTGCTTCAGGTCACTTTGGAGGTATGCCGTTTAAATGACACACGCATCTTAAGAGGCCGGAAGCTGCACCAAAGCAACACTCCAGTCCTTAGGACTGGAGCATGGCTTTGGCGCAGCTTCCAGCCTATTAGGAGGGATGCATCATTTAAACAGCACACCTTCAAAGTGACCCGAAGCAGCTTTATTTTGGTCTGCCTGTTCAGGCCCATAGGCCCGTTACAAACGGGCGTAAAGTACGTCCTGGGGACGTACTAGGGTTAGGCATAATGCGTGCCTTACGCATGCACCTAGCCCCAATACGTCCCCAGGACGTACAAAATGGCAGCGCCCGTTCCACACGGGGGCCGCCATTACGACGTCACGAACGCGCTGCCTCCAAACGGGGCAGCACAGACGTGACATCTTTGCGCTGAGGGAGGGCGCATAGAGCGCCCTTTCCACGGCGCATGAAGGAGCTCCGAAACGGAGCTCCTTCCGCGGTTTGCAACACTGGCGCAGCCTTTAGATGGCTGTGCCAGCAACGCAAAGGAGAAATGGCCCAAGCGGCCCCTTTCTCCTCCTCCCCGCCACCGTCGGGTGTCCGTGGGGCATGAAGCCCCAAGGACACCCCTTTCCAGGCTGCGGGGAAGCGGCCTTTTGCCGCTTCCCCGTGGCCTGAAAAGCGGCAGATTGGGGCCTCGGAGGCTGCCGTTCTGGCAGCTGAGGCCCCAATCCGGCAGGGAAAGGAGCACCTACAGGCTGCCCCAAACGGGCGGTCTGTAACGCGCCTTAGTTTGCAATAGGGTGAGGACAAAGGAGAAGGAGGGGAGAGAAACTGGGACACTTTAAAAGTAGCTAAAAATGAGATGGCAGAGGATTAATTGGGACCGGCCCTGCCAAACTGAGATATTTGGTGGGCGTACTATCCAATAAACTGGCAATGTGAGAAGACCCATAGGGGAAAAAAGCCTGTAAGCTACTCGCCAGAATGTGAGCACTTCTGAACTTGAAAATCTTATGTTGATATTTCTGAAACCATTTCAACAAAATGTCATCACCCATGTGTGGGAAATAGAAACAAATTGCATTGATTATTTGAAACATTTCGAGCTGCCTTTTAGGGCTATGCCCTCACCATGGAACATTCAGATGTTGTGAGGAAAGGGGGGGGGGGAATACAGGTGATCACATCAGAACAGGTGTCCAGAAATTACTTTAAACCTTTTCTTTGAACACATGGAGTCAAAATCAGCCTTAAAAAAGAGGAAAGTCTTGAAGGCCAAGCTGAAAACCAAAGTCAAAAGACTCAAGCATAAGTCAAATGGAAGGAATCAGCTAGGAACAGATCAAATGACAGAGGCTGACTAGAAAGAAGTCATGAACCAGTCTCTATTTAAGCATCTCTTATAAAAAGCCTTAGTTTCATTCAGAAGGAGAGGAAGAAGGAAGAGTGGGGTGGGGGATAAGAGGATAGAGAGGGAAGTCCAGTTAATGAAACTGAACTTCAGAGGAAAACCAACAAAAGGACAAAGAAACAGGTAGTTCAAGACAAATTGATTTCTAAAGATTGAGAGTATCACAGTTCCAAGTCACTCACATGAAGACAGAGAAGAACTTGACAGCAAGCGCACAGAAGGAGCAGCTGGTTTAAGAGATCAAAGGGCTGTATATGAAAAATGGCCCACACTGTTATGGCACTTTGATACTACTCTAACTGCCTTTGGCTCCATCTTATGGTATCTCAGGATTTCTAGCTTTGTGAGAAAACTAGAATTCTCTGCCAGAGAGTGCTTCACCAAACTACAAATCCCAGGATTCTACAGGATGTAGCCATGACAGCTAAAGTGGTATCAAAATGCTATAATGGTGTACAGTGGGCTCTTGGGTTTGGTTCCAGGATCCCCCCCCCCATGGATACCAAAACCCGTGAATGTTCCAGTCTCATTAAATACAATGGATAGTAAAACTGTGTCCATTACATAAAAGGGCAAAATCAAGATTTTATATTTGTAATTTTCAAGCCATTGATGCATGAATCCATGGATAAAGAATCTATGCACATGGAGGGCTGACAGTAGTGTGAAAAACCCATATATGTGATTATATGCTACTGCTAGAAATTCTAAGAAAGCATTTCAGGCATGTAAAGGAACTGAAAGAAGCCATGGGGTATGTTTCTATAAAAAAGACAGGGAAAGACATATTGGTGGGGAAGAGAGTGCTACTCTATATGTCAGGGAGAGCACTGAGCCTAAAAAATGAAAGAACATAGCAATTTAACTGAAACAAACCTCTTCAAGGAAGCACTGTGGGTGGTAGAACCAGCCACAAAAAGTAATTGAGTACTGTGTTGGCACACTCTTGTTTCTCCCCTTATCAAAATGCTGAGAGTGACACTGAAATATAAATCAGGAAGGCAGTTGGAGAAGAAATCAAAATGAGTGGATTATGGTTTCTTTAGATGAAGTGGGTAAATACTTCTGGGTGCAAGATGCACAGCACAACTGCAGGGACACCAAAATCATTTATGACTCCCTTTCCAATTTATTCCACAGAAAGCAATCTGGACAGCATCATACTGTATTTAGATTTGGTATATTTAGCTATTTTGTCACTGAAATAGTGAAGATATTTCTGCTCTGTACCATGACATACCAGAGGTAGAAGGCATGTGACTCAGTGTTCTTCCATATCATAAAGCTCCCTATAAATGCAAAACATGAAAATTAGGATGAAAAATTCAGGAAATGTATTTTGCATGGAGTCCCCATTTTCAGTCTGAAGTGATACTATATCTCTTTGTATTCATTTGAAGCATTTTTACTCTTTGTTTTAGCCAAAAAGGGTTTTCAGTGTGACTTACAGATCAAGAGAAGGCAGGACAGTCTCTTGAACTTAATAGCATACCTACATTACACAGTTATATTATAGTTTGATGCCACTTTAATTGCCATGGCTCAGTCCTAAGAAACTCTGGGCTTTGTAGTTTGGTATAGTACCTAAGAATTCTCTTCTAGGGAGCTCTAATGCACACTGTCCAGAGGAGTGTGCTAGAGCTTTTTAGCACAGAAGTCAAAGTCATTCACTAATTACAAATCTGAAGATTTCGTAGGATGGACCTATGGCAGTTAAAGTTGTATCAAACTGCTATAAATACGTTGGGTAGATACACTCGTAGCATAACACAAAAAATAATAGAAGATGGAAAGAAGGGAGGGAAAATGTGAATTCAGGCACCAGTTACAAAACATTGTAATATCTCAATGAGAGCCAGGCCTAGGGTGATGTTTAGCCTCATTATTCTTTCATTATTCTGGATTTGGGTTGGGTTGGGTTGGGAGGAGGGGTTGAAGAAATGTCTTCTACCAGTTTTGTTCCAATGCCTTTTACTTTATGGGAAACATCTGGCTCCGCCAGGCTCAGATATCTCACAGCTCTGTCACCCAGGAAACTGATTACAGCCAGAAGAGAGACTACAAACCACTTAATGCTAACCATAGCTAACAAGGATTAAATGCATCACTCCACAC
Organism: Sceloporus undulatus; assembly: GCF_019175285.1. Taxonomy (NCBI): domain Eukaryota; kingdom Metazoa; phylum Chordata; class Lepidosauria; order Squamata; family Phrynosomatidae; genus Sceloporus; species Sceloporus undulatus. The sequence continues at coordinate 230,434,929 of NC_056525.1, forward strand.
CTTAAACATATTTTGGAAGAAATGAGGGTGGGGGAGCACTTTAAACAACCGTTTAACCATCTTATGCTTGAGAACAAAGAACTTAGTGTGTTAGTGTGTGTGTGTGTGTGTTGGGGAAGAGAAGGTATTAATATTAATAAACACTTTGTGTCTTTATTATTCCAGTGTGTTTAGATTTGACTGAGAACACAAAACAGAGACTACTGAAGGATCTCCATAAATCATATTGAAAGTGACTGACATATCTCTGTTCCTCATCAGAATGTTTTATGCAAATACACTTCCTGGGGTGTATCTAGTACAAAGAAATTTGATATTTCTGTTTCAGAACCAATTTTTCTTTTTCTTGCTACTACTGAAAGGCAAGTCTCTTCCTCAAGATTTCAGGCTTTCTCTGGCCATGTCTACATGGCAGAACTAATGCAGTTTGACACTGCTTTAACTGCCATGGCTCATTGCTATGGAATTCTGGGCTTTGTAGTTTTGTGAGATATTTAGACTTCTCTGTCAGGGAGCTCTGGTGCCACAACAAACTAAAGATCCCAGGATTGTACAGGATGGAGCCATGACAGTTAAAGTAGTGTCAAACTGCATTAATTCGGCAATGTGGCAGTTTGACACTACCCCCCTCTCTCATACGCATATGTACACCCATACTGATTCACCTATCAAAATTTCGATTTTGAAATTCACCCGCATTCTCAGACAAATACCATATTTGAGAACCTGATTGGGAATTCATTTAATTTACCACCCTATTGTCTGCTGCCTCCAGATTGGTTTGTGGCCTTCCCTGTAGAAAAACACAACATCTAAGACCAGCACAAGCATGCTGCTGCCACAGGTAGAGCAGCAACAGAGAACATTGTCCCCTCTACCTCCCTACCCCATTGTCAGCAGTTCCGCATTGCATATAGGTGGGTGTTGTTGTTGCTGTTTTTGTTGTTGTTGTTGTTGTTAATACTCCACCTTTCTCTCAGTTTGGGACTTGGGTTTCTTAGAACAATTAGCCATTGAGATGTCCCTTTCCATTGTTTCCCAGTATACTTGCAGGAGTGGTAGGACAGAGATCAGGGCCTCTCCAGAAGATCTCAAAACACAAGCAAGCTCATACAGTAATAGTCTTCTTCTTCAAATAAAAGGACCTCAACCGTATAGGGCTCTATAGGTCGTTACCAACTCCCTGTGGCCAGCAGCAGTTAATAATCTGGCTGCAGCTCTTTGTACCAGATGAAGTTTCCAAATACTCTTCAATGGAAGCCCCACATAGAATGTGCTACAGTAAGCCAAATGGGATAGAAGTAAGGCATGTGTTACTGTGGTCAGATCTGATGTCTCAAGGAATGGGTATAGCTGGTTCATAAGCCTTAACTGTACAAATGCACTCTTGGCCATCACCAAGACCTGAGCTTCCAGGTTCAGGGTTAAATTCAGGAGCACACTCTAGCTGCAGGGCTTTGTCTTCAGGTGAAATGTGACCCCCAGATAGCACAGGTATCAAGCAGTGTTTTGCATGTCTTGGTTTCATATTTTACATCACACGTAGAAACTATGGGGCTATACAGACCATCCCAAAGGGGCAACTGGCAGCCGCCCCTTTCCTGGCCAGATGACTCCAATCCACTCTATGGAGAGCCCTCCAAAGGGCACCATAGCCACAGCAGCATGGCTGTATGGCACCCCTTCGGCACTCCATCACCTGGATGCAGTGCTGGAGGTGTGCCATGATGCTGCACGCTGTCTGGAATGGTGCCTGGCATCATAACACCCTGGGGGCAGAGTCAAGCCATTCAGCATCAGGATTCTGTGCCCTGACTCCACCCACAGGCTGGCACAAAGTGCTGGACTATACAGGGCCTATATATCTCAGACTCAGTGCTTTTCAAGAGTTCTTTCACACTTATAAACAAAAGACATCAGGCACAGAAAAACCAAGGTTTTTTTTTTAATATCCAGGAAACAAAAGATGCTGGTGAAGTCCCTCAAAGCTCAATGGCCAATTTGAAATGTAAGTAAAGTTTTAAGTCACAACATTGCTATGAGAGTATGGGAAATATACAGTTGGCATCCTATTGTAAAATCATGACTTTATAAGTTGGACTTGTGCCAACACAATTTCCTTTTTTGGTTGTCATTTCCAGTAATAGCCTTCCATCCATAGGGACCTCTGGAAGTCCTCCAGAGGTTCCTGTGTTTGATGTCATTGTCCTGTGCCCTGTTGTAGAAAAATAGCTACACACTTGTTTACTGCTCTCATTACACACCTAAAACCCAGGAAATGGTCAGATTTCACCAGCCAAAGTGACATCTCATAGCAATGTCTCCCAGTGCAGTGTTATGGTCATACATCTGTTATAGTTTTCTGTGTCCTGACATGCTGTTATTCAACACAATGGGATGGTAGAGGATTCCTCTCCACTGCTACTCTCTCAAATGTCCAACCTTAAGATACAGAAAATAAAATCTGGAGTATATATCAACAACTGGCACACTACTAGGCAGTGATGACGTTTAGTTTCAGGGAAAGGTGACCAGGATGGAAAAGAACCTTTGTTTTCCAAACTCTTGAATGGTCTTGGAAAAAAATTACCACAATCCTTCCATTTTTGTGTGGAATATCTAAGATAATGTCTTGGGCCCGAAAGGCCAGCCTATGGGTGGAGTTGGAATGCAGCATCCTGATGATAAACAACCTGATTCCACTCCCAGGGCGCCATGAAGCCATGCACCACTCCAGATGGCGTGCAGCATCATGGCGCACCTCTGGTGCTGTTTCTAGATGATGCAGCGCTGATGGGGTGCCATACAGCCACACCATTGTGGCTATGGCGCCCTTTGGAGGGCAAAAAAAGGAGCTGCTTTTTGTGGCATCTTTTTGCACCATCCAAAGGCCAGATTGGGGTCACAGTGTGAGGTTGCCGCAGCCCTGATCCGGCCAGGAAAGAGACAATCTGTAGAGCCCCTTAGTTAATTTGAGTTGAACTTTGGATAACTAAAGTTTTATAGTTCTGTGGGTTGCCTGGAAATCTCTTAGGACAATTTCCAGGTTACCAGAGTAATTTGAAATTAGTTTTAGCTGACAGCCAGCTGAGACTTTAGTGTACATGCATCATTAAGAATGCATGCATGCTAAAATCGATAACAGTAAGTTTTCTTTTTGCCAGTTTCTTTCTTCTTTGCAAGCTGGTATGTGAAGCAAAATAAAAGAAACTTAACTACGAAACATTCTTGGAACTCTATTGACATTCAATTCATTGTGCACACATGCTTAAATGTCCTTAAAGGAATTTTTAAAACATTAATTGCATGAGCTAAGCAATTGGTGTTAGCAACGTGATTAAAGTTAAACTGTTTCTTGCTACTATTCAGATCTTAAATCAATGCAAATACAAAAGGCTTCATTTTATTTTTGTAAAGAGATGAAGCAATGGGCTCTATTATGTCAGCATTGCATAACTTCATTATCTCTTTCTTTAACAGTAACTGAACTGCTGTGGGATCTTCCCTCTCTCAGTGTTGTCAGATACTGAATTAAATTTCAATGGAGTGAAATGCTGGTAATACCTGGGCCCTCATACTTATATCTGAAAATTGGAAAAGTCATGTGGAGATCGCATTGAGGCTTCTACCTTATTATAGAAACTTTGAAGAAGGTAGCTGTGGTGTCTCACAACACCTTACAGTGTGGTGGAGTGGCCCAAGGGATCAAATGCTCGCTCAGCCATGGAAACCTACTGGGTGTCTTTGTGCAAGTCACACTCTCTCAGAGGAAATATTATATGGTATATATATTTAGAATAAGAAATTATAGTATGAATATAAGAAAAGAATAATAAAGTCAAATAGAAATCAAAGACATTCAAAAGATAGGGGAGAGGAAGTCATTTTAGTATGTTACTTGTTATAGTGTTAAGGTGTAATGATGTTGTATTGTGTGCGCTTTTTCTTGGAGTCTGTGAGTATTGATGTATTGTTGTGTGAGTATTAAGTTTTATTTTATATGAGAATAGTAACAAAAATAATTTTTTAAAAAGGAAAACCAAAAACTCTCTCTGAATAAATTTTGCCAAGAAATCTCCTTTATAGGTTTGTTTGGTGTGGTATATATCACCCCGAAAGGAAGGGCTGGAGGTGTCTGTTTTTCTTCTGGAGGGATGCTGCAGCAGCCAAACCGTGCAGCGTCCCTCCTCGTAAAAAGAACCCTGAAAAACCGGGTTCTTTTCAATTGCCCAGTGCACATCACGAGTGCGCCATTGGCACACTGGTGATGTAAGCGATGCACAGCTTACAACATCATGGTAGCGCTCATGTGGACGGGATGTCGCCATGATGCCGTCGCCGTTACATGCTAGGGTTTGGTAGTGTGTGGTTACTGCACGCTCCCAAACCGTAGTATCGGTGGTGGCATGCCACTTTTGGCCCGTCTGTCCCAGGCCTTGTATAGCCACCATAGGTCAGAAATTACTTGCAGGCACATAATAACAACAAAACATGACACCTCAAAGACTAACAAGTTTCCATGCATAAGCTTTCATGGAATGCATATATTTGGCAAACAAGCATTGTTTGTATGTCTGGTAATTTGGCAGAATGCAATAACATATCAATTTTACTTAAAGTGATGTACTTTCCCACAATGTCAGTTCCAACAATGGAACAACAAAAAGAGCTATGCCACTCCACAAGATCCCTAAATTTTCTTAGGTGAATGTTGCAGCTGGCATTTTAAACTCTGAGGTCATTTGTGTGTTTACATACCAGCCTCCAAGTTGCCTGTCGACTCATTGTGAACCTATGCTTTTCATTGGGTTTTCTTAGGAGAGGAATAATCAGAAGTGGTTTTGCCAGTGCCTTCCTCTGAAATATAGCCTACAGCACCTGCTATTCATTGGAAGGTTATTTACACCTCCTGATAACATATTATTCCAAATTTCCTAAGGGTCTTTACCTCCATGAAGAGAAGGAAGATCAAAATGGTGAAAGGTCTGGAAGCCATATCTTATGAGGATCATCTTAGGGAACGGGATATGTTTAGCCTGAAGAAGAGAAGATTAAGAGGTAACATGATAATCATGTTTAAATATTTGCAAGGATGTCATATTGAAGATTGCACAAGTTTGTTTTCTGCTGCTCCAGAGACCAGGACATGGAGCAATGCATTCAAACTACATGAAAAGAGATTCCACCTAAACATTAGGAAGAACTTCCTGACAGTAAGAAATATTCAACAGTTGAATACACTGCCCCAGGATGTGGTGGAATTTCCTTCTTTGGTAGGAATAAAGGCTGAAAGGCCATCTATTGGGAGTGTTTTGATTGTATATTTCTGAATATCAGGGGGTTGGACTGGATGGCCCTTTTTGTCTCTTTCAAATCTATGATTCTATGATAAGACATTTCCAACTGAAATCTGATTTTGGTCAGCATGACATTCCCAGAGAGATTGTACCTTGCTGTGTTCTATTTGCAAGTAATGTTCTACAGCAATTTGCCAAGGAAGTCCCATTTACCCTCAGTCCCATGTCCAAACTGAGTACATGGTTCAAACTGCTCAAACTGTTCAACACTTGCTGACAAGGGCATTCCAATATGGCACCATTTCTCATAATACTCAAGTCACTGGTCTTCCTTTGATTCCAAGCCAATTCTTAAAGGGACAACTTTTGTGTAGCATGCTGTCATTCACCCTTTGACTTTGTCACCTGTACTACATAAAGATGCCATGACTTGGTTGCCTCCAACAACCACAGAAATCCACTAGTAATAAAAGAACCATTTTTCTGCCACTGCTTTATGTTGGTGGTCGGGTTCACATGCAAACAAATACAGTTTGTGTTCCAGAATATATACTGTACAGATGGATGAGCTATGAACATGTATAGGGAACATGTTTCGTGGAATAACCTTCAGAAAGAACAGGATGTCCTTGCAAAAGACCAAGCATCTCTAGCTTACACACTCATGGATTCCCCAGGAAATGTCACCATGGTATACAATAAGATAAAAAATTGTCCAACAAGAGAGAGAAAAGAGGTGATGGGGAGGCTTCAAGTAAAAGTGGGAAGAATGAAAGAGGAAAGGAAGGTAACTGGGTTAACGATTCTACAGAACAAGGCCTTGTATGAATGACAGAAAAGGGCAATACATAATTCTGATTTCTAGTGTGCAGTTCTTACTGATGTGGAATTTCATAAAAAGATCATTCTCAAACAGCCATGCACACACAACGGCATAAGTGATCTGTGATGCCCCCACGAAACCGTGTCTGGAAATTCAGTATATTAGATGCAACTAAATGTAAAAGCGCATTGTTCATAGCCGAGTGCATGGAAACCAAAACGGTAATATGAAGGCAGTGATTACCGGAGATGTCTAGACATGGAGAAACTATGACCTCACTTACGACAATCCACTATTTATTTTTCCTTTTTATTAAAGGGAGGTATACAAAGCTAAAAAAAATGCTAGGCAGTGGAGAGACAGGTAGCAAGGCTGAATTATTCTGTAACTGAAACGACTGCTTTGTGGGATCTTAATTTTTTTTAAAAAGCAACAAATTTTTAATCTAGCCAAATTTATCCTGCGAAGAATTGTAATTAAGTCAAATTTTCATGGTCCCTTGCAAACTGACTGATTCTACCCTGAAAAAGAAAAGGAAACACCACCTGTTTTATTATAGTGATTTTGGGGGATAGTATGAGTTTCATTTTCCCTTCTGCTATAACTGATAGCAAATAAGACAAAGATGGAAAAGCTAACAGGATGACATCATGTAGATTTCAACTCCATGGTACCACAAAGATATATGATGACCTGAATAGACATATACAGCAAAAGCTATAGTACAAAGTAATGCACAATGAGGCAAAAACAGCAACAACCCTTATGCTTACTGGTGTGTGTTTATCAATACTGTAGTAAGTATTTACTCCCATCTTTCCCAGGTAAAGAGATTTTTACCACACACAAGTGGAAATGTGTGGCAACATGGTAATCTCTAGCCATTAGCTGGAATACATTGTCATATATGGCCATTTTAACACATCATCCATCTGTGTGAAATTAGGTTTTTCTTTATCACTTGTCTGCAAGATATAGAGGACAAAGGTATCCTGGCATGTGAAAATATAGCCTGAAGTGCTTTTCTTATTTTTATCCCTCCGTTGATATTTTTGACTATCTGATGTATCTCCATATATGACTCTAAAATCTTTAAGGGAGGGTGTTCTTTCAGTCTCACCAACATAACAGACACATTTGGTGAGGGCACAAGAAAGAGAATTCTCAGTGGCTGCCCACAGGCCTTTGGTTTTTAAATCATGTGGCCGAAGAGTGTTTTAAGTGTGATGTGCTGAACTTTTATCTTTTTTTAAATTTTAATTTAAAACTCATGTGTTAAATGTACTTTAGCATGTTTTAACTACGAGCTTTTTAATAATTTTTTCATTCAACTGTTTTTTAAAGCCACTCTAACATGAGATTTTACTAGAACTTTGTTTTAAGTTGTTGTAAGCCACTTTGGGTCCTCTAGAGAAAGAGGATATATAAATTAAATAAATAAAGTAAATAATAAACTCAGCTATCTTACTATCTTATATACAGCTTGTGACATCTCATGGATCACACAACTATATCTCTAGATCTTCCCAGAATTTAGCATCCTGAAGGTCCAGCCAATGTGGCCAGTGGTAAAGAGCTCTGGAGTCATAGTCAAACAGTATTTGGACATGCACATGCTGGGGACCACTGATATAGATCACAGACAGCTGAGAATCACAGGAGAGCCACAAACACAGAATGGAATTGTATCATAGCCCATGAAGGTCAGACTCAGAGATTATATGATGGCAGCCAAGCCTTTCATGTCAGTGAGGGGACTGAATCTGCAATGAGATTTAGTTTGCCTAAGGAGGTATCTAATATTCCCTTGTGAAAGCGATTCCTTGTTCACCTATAGCACAATGGACTGGTTTAGATGTCAGTCAGGATGTAGGTACAGCTTCACACTACATGACTATAATGACCATCAATTGGCTGAGTGGTGTACTCAGAAGCTACCAGGCAAACCACTTCCTTTATTGCCACCAGACTAGTCATGAAAGCCCCAGAGACTTTAAACAGGATCTAGGCCATTGTACTAACTTGTGTTTTTGAGAGGTAAAGGGAACCTTCCTGAGTCAGAAGGAATTTAATGAATGTGATGGGATCACATGCTTCCAGAACTTCAGAAGAAGCTATCCTATTATTGAAACCATCTCCAAACTAGGTTCACTATCATGGAGAGGTCTTTAAAGTTCATAGAAAAGTTGGTGGCATGAACTTTCATAGGGGCTTATCCCATGAACAAATAAGCCGGTTTACCTCTTCTGGCTTGAATTTAGGATCCAGGATGCCCCCAGATGTTATCATACCTAAATGGCCACTTACCTAGCTGGGATGCTGCCACCTAGATGCATCCTGGGTTGAAGCCTCACTTAGCCAGCACTTTTTCGAAGTCGGGGAGCTTCCGACTTCAAAAATTGGCCAGCTGAGTGAGGTTTTGACCTGGAATGCATCCTGGTGGTGGCATCCCAGCTAGATAGGTGGCAATTTAGGTATGATAACATCCGAGGGCATCTTGGATCCTGAATTCAAGCCAGAAGAGATAAACTGGCTTATTTGTTTATGGGATAAGCTCTGTAGACTTGATCCTATTTCTTCAGACTCCATGAATTTAAGGAAGTAGGCTCAACTCTATTAAATTTCATCCTACCAACTTCTCTATTTCAGTTAGTCTCAAAAGTGCTACAAGATGGCTTTGCATACTGATTCCCCAGACTAACATGGTTATGTCTTTCAATTAAAATTCAGAATTCAGCATCCCATGCAGGAACCTCCAGATGGGAAAAAAAGTCTGTGGAAGTCCTGGATTTTGTTCCTGTACAAACCAATTTTGATCCAAAACATACTGCAGAAATAATCCAGTTTGAGATAACTTTAATTGTCCTGGCTCAGTGTTAGGGAATCCTGGGAAATGTAATTTAATGTGGCACTAGAGCTCTCTGACAGAGAAGACTATATGTCTCACAAAACTACAGTTCACAGAATTCCCTAGCATTGAGCCAAGACAATTAAAGTAGTCTGAAACTGGATTATTTCTACAGTGTGTTTTCAACCAAAGTCTGAGAAGCAGTAAAGATGGCAGTCACCACATAATCACAGCTATTGTATCGAGGGTACAAATTCAACATACATCAAGAAGTGTTAGCACAAAATGAAACGAACCTAATGCTTAACTAGTGTAATATTGCTAAAGCACTTTAGCACGAAGACTTTTAACTCCTTAATAATAATAATAATAATAATAATAATAATAATAATCTCAGTGAAAATGGGTGAAAAGCTGTTTGCTGGAAGTGACTGGATGCCACACAGATGGGAAATGAAGAAAATGGAGAAACCTGTAATACTTCAAGAAAGAGGCTGGATGCAAATCCATGAATATGCAGGCACATAAAGAACAGGAAAGTCTTAATACAGTACTTCCTGGGATTTTTTAAAACCCATCTGGAGTCACGAGAAGTATGAATCAAATCAGACCAGGACATTTCATTCTGGAGGAGGCATTGTCATCTTTCAGAATAGAGGTACTTGAGCACTCCTCAAAGAAATAATATAGAAAGATGGGTTTAAAAGAAGAATAATCAGGTTGAGACCATTAGCTGGCCTTAGAATTCACTACTCCATTTTAGAATACTATCTTTCAGGGTTTTTTGAGGATGAAAAGTACTACTCAGAGTTCCTCATGGAAAAGGTGGAAACAAATGTAATGAATAATCTGAATTATATGTAAGTAAATCTTAATTTCTTGTTCAAAATAAAAACATGAAGATGCCACAATTAAAATGCAAATATTGTGTTTTCCTGAACAACTGAGTTAGGGTATGTAAGGTTTCACACAATTATAGCATTAGGATTCTTTTTTTTAATGCCCTGGCTGTAGCCTATGGAATTCTGGGGTTTGTAGCTTGGTGAGGCAGTAGAGCACCCTGGCTAAGACTTATAAATACTGCTTCTTTAAACTGCAAAACCCAGAATTCTAAAGGCAGTTAAAGTGGCATTATAGTGTTGTGACTCTGAAGGGGCTCCTGAACAAGTCCTCCTCTGAAGTAAATTGTTTGGCAATTGTGTCATGATTTCCCCTGGAAATGGAGATGCCAACTTGTCACCTCTGAACTGATTGGTACTGTTACCAGCTAGAGGACTATTGGCCCTCAACATTTGCAGCTTTGATTTTTGTGGCTTTGATTAATTTGCAGTTTTGATTAATATGTTCTCTCTAGGGATCTCTGGGTCCTGCAGCGCAACTTGGCCACAGAGCTGAGCTGGAGATCCTAGAAGGTCTTAGAGAAAACACTTTGCTAGGCATCTGTAGTTCCTCCAACATGGTTCCATGATCAATATCTGGCAGATGTTGACCATAAAATTGTACTGGAGGACCTGGAAATTCCTTGATAGGTGTTCTCTTAGGTAAAAAGAACAGTGTTTTTTTATTTGTGTCTTTTCCACATTCACGGGGTCCTTCACCCCTAACCACAGTGAATGTGAAGGGACCACTGTATTAATTATCCTTGATAACAGGGTCTGTTTCATCACATCCTATCGGGAACATCAACATCAACAAAAACTTATCATGGTTCACTTCTTTTTAAAGTTTCAGTCCCTTGGTGTTATCTATCTATCTATCTATCTATCTATCTATCTATCTATCTA
>NC_056525.1:230445780-230448824 GCF_019175285.1 Sceloporus undulatus
TGCTAGAACATGGCCACATAGCCCAAAAAACCCACAAAAAACTATGATGGGGCCTTCATTTGGTGCATACCAGGCAGACCTATGCCCAGTTTGGACTGATCCTCCACTCCCACACCCCAGAGGAGTAAAGAATATTTGCAAAAGCAGTCAGCACAAAGGGACAACATTATTAATCAGTAACACAACACAAAACTCGCATAGTGCTTCTATTTTTAAAAAACCCATGCCACAAGGCAGAAGCAATTGTAATCAGCTCTCTCTCTCACACACAGACACAATTGTTTGAACAATTTTAGGGAGGAAATGAAACATTCTATTTGAAACATGCAAAAAAAGTTATTTTTAAAAAGGTTCAAGGCATTACACATCATATTCATTGAGGAAAAATTATATTTTAAATTATTTCACATCAGAATTAGATAAAGATCTACAACCTTGTATCAGCTCCTTTCCCACTTATATTTTTCACTAGACCCTCCTCCCTGCTCTAATGCTATATGAAAGTTTGTAGGAAGATATACAGGCAAGGAGTGGTCATTAGGCTTTCTCCTGAATGTCCATTTTTACTTATCATGGAATCCAAGCCAAGGAGTAGAGCTGCAAATCTTCATGAACTTTGTACTCACAGGCAAGAATGAATAATTTCTATACCACTTATCAGTGGAAGCAGCACTCTCAAAGAAGTTTACAATGTGTTAGCCAATTGCCCCCAACGAGCTGGGTACTCATTTTACCAGCCTACAAAAGAATGGAAGGCTGAGTCAAGCTGGACCCCTCTGGGATCAAACTCTCAAAGTTGTGGCTGTAGTACTGGCATTTAATCACTGCACTACCAGGGCTCCTTATTGTTGTTTTTCTCCTCGCTGCAAGAAAGTTGTCACGAATTGCCACTGGGACATTGTCTGGGCAAATAAATATATATATAAATACACAATTTTTTGTGCAGAAAATAGCATATTCTGTGCAGAAAACAATTTCATGTGCAGAAAATGGCATTTCCTGTGCAGAAATAATGTTTTGTGTGCAGGAAACCACTTACAATTACACAGAAAAGGCCCTAAACTACAAATTTTCCCACCCATTTAAGATTCTCCACATTATTTTTCCTGACATTTGTGAAAACTTGTTTTTTCAATCATTTTTCAGTATTTCAAATATCCCTCCTATTCTTATCAGAGAGTTGCTCTGTAAGTCCACATTAGTATCGGTCACGAACAGTTTGACAATCTTTCCCCTTAATGGATGAGAGCTAGAATAAAGAAAACATTTTTGCTTTGGTCAGGATTTATATGAGCATGAATAAATTAAAAACCAGGAAGAGGATTAGTGCTATTCATGCCTACCGAGTATGGCCTTCCACTTTTAAGAACTTTCTGAAATAAAACTCTTTTTAAAAGAAATCTTTTGTGCAGACATGAATTTGCAGTGGCTTTGTATGGGCATTGTCTCACTGCAGTGGATTTTTTATTTGTTGTGAATTCATAATAGACATGAAGCAGATGAGGACTAAGGGTGTGTGCTCCCTCACTTCAAAGCTTGAAATTCATACATAAAAGTCCCATTGTTTTGAAGTAACAATGCATAGATGTGTGTAAAAGAAGGAAACCTAATGTAGTACTTTCAGTGTTCTAAGAGGAAATGAGTGAGACAAACCAAGCAATTCTTGAGAACACAAATGAACTAGGTCCGGGAATTACTGGAGCATTGCTCAAGCTAAGTAAGCTTTCTTACTTCAAAATCGGCCTAAGTTAGAGTTTAGTCCCATCAGTACCCATCAGAAGAGCACTGGGAATGCCAAAAGACAAATCTCTAAACTCTGTGAAGAAAGAAAGACAGAATAATTACTTGGGTATACTTAATAATTGATTAATAAACTGATGTGACTAAGGAAGATTCACATTTTCATGGTGAGGGCAAATACAAAATTCTGAAAGGATGCTTATGCATGTTTTCATAATATCATGTACATGTCAAAGCAAAGCTCAGAAAGGGTATCTTTTTGGAATACAACTTTTTTGGGACTTCCGATTTGGACTATGATTCCCAGAATCCTTCAGTATTAGCTGGAATCTGGGTGATCCTGGGAGTTGTAGTCCTACTAAAATTTCCAAGTTCTGCATCAAACCCATATGAAGCAAACAGAGCCACCTCTAATTTTTAAGATAGAATCACATGCCCTTTTCCTCCTTTGCTAAAACTATCATATTTATTCCAAGCAACAAAGCAGCTTGCATTGGATGTTTCCCAGTTCTATCTAGTGGAAGATATTTGGGTATTTAAAGCTTTTTCACAATTTCCTTTTTTTTTTTAAAGGTGACCATTGTTTTCAATATACACAGAACCGTATCCATTTTATGGTACGATGGAAAACCACTTCCAGTTTTTTAACTATTTTTCCTTCTGTGCTGCTGTTGTATAAGCTGTTTAAAAGGGTGGAAGCCAGATACGTCAATGTTTTCCTCTACAGTGCTTTTCCAATCTAACATCAAAGGATGAACCATTATCTCAGCAATAATTTAAGCCATTTATCAAATGATAATCTGGGAAGAAGCCAATGTGTTTTGTGATGCCACTTCTCATACGTAGGTGTGGTAGGCATTTATTGAAAAAGGCATTTCTGGTAGATGGCCTGCCAAAGTCTTAAGGCAAAAAGTAATTATTCCAATGTATGTTCGTTCTCTGCCAGACAAAATGTCTTTCGCAAAAGATCTTGGCCTGTTAAACATCTACAGAATGGCAAACAGGAGCCATATAAAAGAGCATAGTGTAGCATGCTTCCCAGTTCCCTGTGTGGTAATAAATCCATGGGCATCACTAAAGGTTTAATAATAATAATAATAATAATAATTTTTATTTATAGACCGCTATTCCGCAATGATCATAGCGGTGTACAGTAAAATTGCAAAACAATACAAAAAATTGCAAGGCCCCTCTCCCCCTCAAGATGGTGGTTGGAGGAGGGCTCTTTGTCTTCCAGGCCTGGCCTCTCTCCCCCTCAAGATGGTGGTTGGAGGAGGGCTCTTTGTCTTCCAGGCCAGGCCTCT
>NC_056525.1:230448924-230456845 GCF_019175285.1 Sceloporus undulatus
AATGTCATAATCACAAAAAGTTAACATGGGTTTCAGAGAAACCAGTCATGCCAAACAAACCTTATCTCTTTCTTTGATAAAATTACCAGCTTGGTAGATGAAGGGAATGCTGTGGATATAGTATATCTTGATTTCAGTAAGGCCTCTGACAAGGTTTCCCATGACATTCTTGCAAACAAGCTTGTAAAATGTGGGCTAGACGAGGTAATTGTTACATGGTTGACCGGCCGAACCCAAAGGGTGCTCAACAATGGCTCTTTTTCATCTTGGAGAGAAGTGAGTAGTGGGATCCCCACAGGGCTCTGTCCTGAGCCCAGTGCTGTTCAACATGTTTATCAATGACTTGGATGACAGAATTGGGAGCATACTCATCAAATTTGCAGATGACATCAAATTAGGAGGAATAGCTAATAGTTCAGAAGACAGGATCAACATTCAAAATGATCTGAATAGACTAAAAAGCTGGGCCAAAACTAACAAAATGAAATTCAACACGAAGAAATGTAAAGTACTGCACTTAGGGCAGAAAAATGAAATGCACAGATATACGATGGGGACACCTGGCTGAACGAGACAACATGTGAAAGGGATCTAGGAGTCCAAGTAGACCACAAGTTGAACATGAGTCAACAGTGTGATGCAGCAGCTAAAAAGGCCAATGCAATTTTAGGCTTCATCAATAGAAGTACAGTATCTAGATCAAGAGAAGTAATAGTGCCAATATATTCTGCTTTGGACAGGCCCCACCTGGAATATTGTGTCCCGTTCTGGGTACCACAATTCAAAAAGGACATTGAGAAACTGGAGCGTGTCCAAAGGAGGGCGACAAAAATGGTGAAGGGTCTGGAAACCATGTCTTATGAGGAATGACTAAGGGAGCTGGGGATGTTTAGCATGGAAAAGAGATAATAAACAGGACTATGATAGTCCTGTTTAAATACTTGAAGGGATTTCATATTGAGGAGGGAGCAAGCTTGTTTTCTGCAGCTCTAGAGAACAGGACCCAGAGCAATGGATGGAAGCTACAGGAAAAGAGATTCCACCTCAACATTAGGAGGAACTTCCTTACAGTAAGGGATGTTCGACAGTGGAATAAACTCCCTTGGAGTGTAGTGGAGTCTCCTTCTTTGGAGGTCTTTAAGCAGAGGCTGGACGGCCATCTGTTGGGGATGCTTTGATTGGGATTTCCTGCATGGCAGAGGGTTGGACTGGATGGCCCTTGTGGTCTCTTCCAACTCTACGATTCTATGATTCTAAGAGCAAAATGAAGATCAATTTCTTCCATCATTTTTCCAGCATTTAGTGCAAAAAAGCAAATCAAAACCCTGTATTTATTTATTTAATTAATTTATTTAAATAGTGCCTTTTTCCCTTATGGGACCCAAAGTGGCTTATACTGTATGTTAAGGCAAAATAACTAAAACATCTGTAATGCAAAAATTTTAAAAGGAGATACAGTACTCAGTATCTTGATCTATTCCTTCTTGGTTAATCAAACCACACAGTCTACACATAGGCTGAACAAACAGAAAAACAGGATTATTGGTTTTAAAAAATTCTGATCATGTCTTAAATCCATGCAACAAGGAGCAACAACTGCAATTTGCATGAAATGTCCTTGTACAATTTGCATCAAATTTCCCGTGGCAAATTTGGACACTTAAAAGAGTGCAAAGCCCCTTTGCCGTCTTGCCTAAAAAAGGAGATAAACTTTTAAGGTTGTTTATTATCATTACCATTATTATTGTTTTCCATTAGAACAAAGCAAATGGGGCATTATGGTCCTAGCTCTTAGTACAGAGAGACACTGCATTCTACAAATACAGGTATTTTAATCATTAAAATATTTATATTCTGCCCTCTATCCAAATATCTCGGGGAAATATACAATAAAAAATGATCAGTTGAAAACAACATAAACAGTAAAAAAAGTTTTTAGAAGGCTAAACCTATATTAAGCATTTAAAGAAAAAAGAAAGCAGATTAAACCAAAGCAATACTGATGGACCCAGTGTGATGTATTGATTTGAGTGTTGGATTAGGACTCTGGGAGATGAGGTTTTGAATTCTGGCTCAGCCCATTGACACCCACCTTGGGCAAGTCGCATGCTCTCACTCAGAGGAAGGCAATGGCAAACTTCCTTTTATTAAATTTTGAAGGGTCACCACAAATTAGAGTTGACTTGAAAGCCAATAACAACAAATAGATGTAGATGTTTAGATATTTCTTTCTGTTGTATGCAATGGCCCTATACATCAGTTGCTGGTAGGATTGCCAGACCATGAACTGGTAAAGAGTCCTGTACCTTTATGGTTGAGTAGAAGAGGGAATGTCAGCAGGTGGTACTTTTCACTCTACAAGGTAACAAGCAACACCTGCTGAAATTTCCTTTTCTACAAAAACATTAAAGCTACAAGAGCCATCTCCAATTTTCAATCTGGCAGCTTGAGCAGTTGGTGAGGGCACAGACTGAGTGACTACTGAGGGGAACAGAATGCTGGACTAGATAGGTCTGATCCAACATGGCTTTCCATAGACTCCAACAAAAAATATAATTTATTCTATTTTTGGATGTCTTTATATCAGCATTTCCTCATCCCTATTCCAAAGCATGAGATCCAGTCTGAACATTAGACTATGACTCTGGAGATCAGGGTTTGATTCCCTGCTCGGTTGTGGAAATCCACTGGGTGACCTTGGGGAATGGAACAGGAGTAGGGAAAAATCCACCCTTAGGCCAGACATATGTCTTGCTGTCTAGCTTTACAGCACAGTGTTGTTGTGAGGATAAAATGGGCAAATGCATACCCTCCAGCTATCCCAACATGACAGGTACAATCCCAATTAATCTTCAGTCTTGCCACCTTTTCAGGTGCTTTTAAAATGTCTCTGTTTCTCCATTTTCTTCCCACTTTCCCCCTATGTTCTCTACTTACTTCAGTTGCTGCAAACTGAATGCAAACTGCAACAGTAGTTTCCTTTCAATTTGCTCAGTGTTCCAACAGGGAGGTGGAGAAGCAAAATTTTGCCCTTCCCAGTAGGTTTATGCAACAGCAAACTGCTGCAATCTCCCTTAGCTTGTCTGTTCTTCCAAGATTCCAAGACACTTTTAAAGGAGCTGTAAAAGTGGAACAACAAAGGATTGATCAGGACTTTCTCTGCCAAACTGGAACAATTGGAGGGGATGTCAAATCCCCTTTGAAGACATCCTTGGTCTGAAAGCCCTCCTTGTTCAAATCTGGTTTAAAGAAAACAAACCATAAGAAGTAGAAGAGTTAAAGCTGCCCACAAAGAGTTAGCACCGGGAGAGCTGACTTGGGACCTTATCGCACACACAATTTTAAACGTTATGGGGACTGGAGGAGGACGCTCGTGTGCGCGTGCAGCCGCCCCAAAACGGATTTTATCACACACAATTCAGTCCTCCAACAGTCCCATTCCGTCCCCTTCGCGCACCGTGTCGTGTCCAGTCCTGCGGGAGCCATTTTATGCTGACGGAAGGTAATCCGTCAGGCAAAAATCACGCTTGTCAGGACTGGATGCGAACGGGTGTGCGCCGGGGACGGAATGGGGCCTCTTGGAGGACTGAATTGTGTGCAATAAAATCCGTTTTTGGGCAGCCGCGCGCGCACACGAGCGTCCTCCTCCAGTCCCCATAAAGTGTGAAAATTTGTGTGTGTGAAGAAGGTCCTGAGTTAGCCCACAAGTCACCTGGTTAAAGTCTTCCCAACTATGGTGAAATTTCAATTTAAACAGTAGTGATTATTTCTAAATTTGCATTTAGACATATAAATTATCCCATGAATATTTTATTTAAATAGGTGTACCTCCATCCCCCACTTTTTGAAGGTTTTTTTTCCTGATGCTCTCTTTCTTTCTCTAGTACAGTGGGCCCTTGGTATCTGCTGGGGTTTGGTTCTAGGAGCACCTGTGGATACCAAAATCTGTGAATGATCAAGTCCCATTGGTCATGTGTTTTATATAATTGTATTTTAATCTTGTTGTAAGCCGCCCTGATTTTAAGAAGGGTGGGATATAAATAAAAATTTTATTATTATTATTTATTATTAAATACAGTGGCATAATAAAATGGTGTCTCTTAAATGAAACTGCAAAATCAAGTTTTGCTTTTTAGAATTTATATATATTTTGTAATATTTCCAAACTGTGGATGCTTGAAGCTGTGGATAAAAGATCCATGGATATGGAGTGCTGACTGTAATACAAAAAATGTGTATACTGTTTCAGACATGTTTAGTTTGGTGAAGCCTCAGAACTTATTGGTTAAGAAATTTAAATTTCATAGGTGTTACCACATATTTTAGAATGCTAAAAATAAGAGGTACTATGGGTTGTTGTTGTTTTGCAATTCAAAACTATTTGTGCTTTTTAGGTGGAGGGTGCAAGCATCTTTTTCATGGTGGACCTGTGGCAGTTCGATCTCCAGTAGTAGAGCTCAGAGGTCTGTGTTGTGTTGATATGCAACCTTATGGATGCCTCTGTTCTGGAATAAAACTTGACTAGAAAACACTTTGATCAATTACAACTTCTTTTCTATAAAATAGGAACAACAGTGGCCTATGCTTCCATGTTGCTGTGAAGGTGAATCAAGCTATGGGCTCTAACGCATGCATACATTTATGATGCTTTGACATTATGAATGTTGGAAAGCCATTAACCCACAGGGAAAAAAAACCAAATGCTAACTAATACTTGACAGATATTTTAACAAAGGAGTAATTCAGCATTTGGGGTTCTGTTACCAGGCAGACCTTTGGGCGTTTATGGTTTCTCAACCTACAATACTTTAAACACAGTCATGTCACTTGGCGCCATGGGATGCCATGTAGCCTGAAAGCGGCATGTTGAATCAGAAAATTAAAGACAGTAATTGCAGGTAGGAAAGGATAATTATCTCTGCATTGTAAATATTTTGACACCGCCCACAATAAAGCTGCTGCTTCTCCTGCAGTCTGTAACTATTGTTAGAAAGCTGTTTTGCAGCCAGTTGATGGGAATGTAGTAACAAATTGACACAGCAATAATAACAACTACAGGATTCCAGAAAGAGAAGGGCTCAGCATAATCAGATATTAATTGGATGCAAGACAAATATATCCCATTTGTGTGTGTGTTTTCAGTATATGAGTTTCCTGTACTGTATTACTAAAAACTTCATTAATAATTTGAGTGTGGTGGCTAGGGTTGCCAGTCTGAAACCTGCAGAGGGCCCTATATCTTTGTAAATATATCTTTAATGGTTTTGCAGAAGAGGGATGTTCAACAGTTATGGCTTGTCACACAACCAGGTAACAAGCAGCACCTGGCAAAATCCCCTCTTCTCTGCAATCATTTGAGGTACAATAGCATTTATCTCCAGTTTGTATTCTGGCCGTCCTAGTTGGCACATCTTTTAAAAGCCTTGCAACACTTTTTTTTCTCACAGTTGCATCAAAGGGACCTCTCTGGTTGGAAGACTTTAGACTGTATCAGCAAACCTGGGAAAGGCAGATCAGAAGGTAGGAAGTAGATTAGGAACTAGGTGTAGATTTCTGGGCAATTTGCTCTTGATAAGCAGGGGGGTTTGTCACAGTTGACTTTGTGGTGATTGCTTATCCACTTTGAAAGTTTTGTACCAGACTACCTGGATAAAAGATTCAAGTTGCCACTTTCCTTGAATCCATCAGCCCAGTGAAATTTGTTGCTTATTTAGTGGTCTGTGGTCTGAGCATTGGACTATGACTCCTGTTCCATTAGAACTTGTTGCTTTTATTTCACATCTCATAAAGGAGCCTTATTTCTCTGTGGGCACAGATGAATGGTTCCCCAGCATTCAAACTGCTTCAGTACTACGCAGTCATTCTCCTTATATTTATTTTTCTGACTGCTGTATTTATGAGCTCTATCATAGCCTCATGGGTTAATTCCTCTGAAAGGGATATCACCTAATGATTTAAATTCTTCTTGGAAGCAAACAAAGGGATGGGGTTGAGGGTGGGTTGGAATTATCAGTTTGGCAATGCATTCTGGCAGCCAGTGGTTTCAATTACATTAAATGAAATCAATCCCTTCATCTTAATGAGGGCCATTCCTATTCCACTTATTCAAGTGTACAGTCTAAAGATGATGAGCACCATCAAGAGAAAGTCAAGGATTGTTGCAATCCTAGGCACATTTAGTTGAGACTAATCCCGCACTTAACACAATGGAATTTGCATCTGAGTAAATATGAATACTCTAAGGCAGTAATTCTGTGTACAGTTAATTGGCTAAAAGTCCATTTGAACCCAAGGAGACAGGGTTGCTTCTGAGCAGACAAGGACAAAAGTAAGCTGAAATTAGATTTCATCAGACTGAAATCAATGGAACTCAAACCTACAGCAAAAACTCAGTCCTGTCAATTTCATTCACAACAGTTTAACAATCATTTCCCTCCTCGAGATATCCCCTTCTTCTGTGAAAAGGACAGAAAACCTTAGGCCTGTGGGCCAAACACAGACCTGTAGATCTTTTAGTCCAGACTTCCAGGCTGTTCCTTAAGCCTTGTTCCCTTGTTATCTACACCCAAATGACAATGTCTACTTAGTGTTTTGGGGAACTCTTTTAGTTCAGCAAGGGGCCTGTAAGAGGTTAGGCAACTTACAAGAACCTTTGCACCTATATATGCAAGTACGAACTGCAAGAGACTCCAGTTTTGATGAATAAAAAGTTTTATTTAGAAAACTGCAAAGGTGCATGCAAACACGATACCAATGAAATTTCAAGAAGCATACATAGCTGACAGAAAGAAAGGTGTGAAAAGCCGGATAGCAAGAAACTGGGAGATATAGGGAGTGGTAATTACTATTCCTGAAGAGGAGGTTCTATGGAAGACAAAGAGTGGCTCAAATGGGTCTGAGGGCTAGACAGAGAGTGGACCTCTGGTTTGTAGTGACAGAGCTTCAGTCTGTAGCAAAGAATTGACCATGTGTGGGTCCCATATTAATATCTAGCCTTGAGAGGTGCTTGGAGCCATCCTGCAGTGTAAGGAAAATTTGATGGTTTACCCAGGGAATTGACAATAGGATTCTAGAATGACTGATGACTTTAACTTTGGAATAACAAAACACTGATTGGATTTCAAACAACCCCTGGATGAATGGATAGATAGATGGATGGGAAAGGTGAATAAGGACATAGCTTGGGGAGAGAAGGAAATATGATCTTTAACAGCTTTATGACGGGACTCATTCAGTCCCTATTGCAAGAGGATATGCAGAAATCCTGGGACAGAATGGAGCGATCAGCAAATCCATTTAAACTTTATCTAGCTGTTATCTACATCCTTCACATATCTTTAAGTCAATGTGCCCTTCCCATGGGAAACTTCCTTGTGTTCCAAAGATCATTGTGACCTATTAGAAAGATGCCTGGCTCTAGATATCAAAATATGACAGTGTGAAACCCCATATATAGCATGTGGGGGTATAGGGTATGCTAAGAGTATCTCCTGAACAGGCAAGTGACTTAATGCTGGTATCAACTAATTTTCGCTTAGTTGCATCTGCACTACACACTTATATAATTTCTATACCACTTGAATTGCCATGCCTCCATTAGGAGGAATTCAGGGATTTGTCATTTCATGGAGTATTTAGACTTCTTTCTGAGATCTGCATCCTCTTTCCTGAATTCAATTTTCAAAGTATGTTGAGTGCCTTGGTGTATTTCCAAGAAGTAATAATGGGAACCATTGACATCCTATTCCTTGGCACTATATATATCTCTATCTATCTATCTATCTATCTATCTATCTATCTATCTATTGGTCTTTGTGTATTTCTGCATGGCAAGGGGTTGGACTGGATGGCTCTTGGGGTGTCATGCAACTCTATGATTCTATGAATTTGCCCTACATACCTCCTAGAGGGTGAAGGGGGG
>NC_056525.1:230456945-230458627 GCF_019175285.1 Sceloporus undulatus
ATATCGGTGTTCTGTGGTTATTTTGACAAGCACATACAAGGCAAAACAACAATATAATGCAGGTTTGTTTAAAGTTGTTTTTCTAGACAGCTGCGTTGCCCAGATATTTGTAAATTATCCCTTCATTCCAGTGATTTCTGACATGGAATGTATGGGAATAGAAATGGTTAAGACTATATTCGTATGGAAATTATCATTCAAAATTGTCCACAGTATTTGAAAATAGATAAAACAGTGGGTTGATTTTAATGAATTATGTCAAGAAAAGAATATGCAAAGGGATGTTGTTGCATCTTTGAGACTGTGTGAAAGAAGTAGTAGCTTAAACTTTTCACAGATTTGGTCTGCTTCCTCAGATGCATGGAGTGAACTGATGTCCAGAAAGCATTTTTATAATCAGACAGTATGAATAGCAATAGAAATGCAAAACTTGTGGGTATAGTGATGACTTGGAACTTGGAAGCAACTTGGAATAGCTACTGAGGAAGGTCAAAGCTGAAAGTGCAAAGGCAGGATTAATGCTGAATATAAAGAAGACAAAAATAATGACCATAGAAGGAATACATAAATTCAATCTGGACAATGAGGAAATCGAAATAATTAAAGAATCATCATATCTAGGATCAAACATTGTCCACAATAGTGACTGCAGTCAAGAAATGAGAAGATGACTAGGAATGGGTCATGCAACTATGAAAGAACTAGAAAAGATCCCGAAGAGTAAAGTGATACAACTGAGCACTAAAGTCAGAATTGTATAGGTCATTGTATTCCCCATCTTCATATACAGATGTGAGCACTGGACAGTAAAGAAAGCATATATTTAGGAGTAAAAATCAAATGCATAGATATAGGAGGGGGGACACCTGGCTTGACAGGAGTACCTACAAAAAGGATCTAGGAATCTTAGTGGACCAAAAACTTAACACGAGTCAGCAATGTAGTGCAGCAGCTGAAAAAGCCAATGTGATTCTAGGCTACATCTATAGGAGTAGAATGTCTCAGTCACGGAAAGTAATTGTACCATTCTCTTATGCTTTGGTCAGACCTCACCTGGAATACTATGTTTGATTGTAGACACCACAATTCAAGAGGGATGGTGACAAGCTGGAGTGTGTCCAGAGGAGGATGATCAAAATGGTGAAAGGTCTGGAAACCATGCCCTATGAGAAGCACCATAATTCAAAAAGGACATTGAGAAACTGGAGCGTGTCCAAAGGAGGGCAACTAAAATGGTGAAGGGTCTGGAAAACATGTCCTATGAGGAATGACTTAGGGAGCTGGGTATGTTTAGCCTGGAGAACAGACAATTAAGAGGTGGCATGATAGCCATGTTTAAATATTTGAACTGATGTCTTATTGAATAAAGAGCAAGCTTGTTTTCTGCTGCTCCAGAAACTAGGGCATGGATCAATGGATTCAAAGTAGAGGAAAGGGGATTCCACCTAAACAATAGGAAGAACTTATTGATGGTAAGAGCTGTCTAACAGTGGAATACACTGCCTTGGAGTGTGGTGGAGTCTCTTTCTTTGGGGATTTTTACACAGAGGCTGTGTACACTTTAGTTTTTTGTGGGTTTTTCGGGCTATGTGGCCATGTTCCAGAAAAGTTTCTTCCTGATGTTTTGCCAGCATCTGTGGCTGGCATCTTCAGAGAATGTTTGCCTGGTAAGGACTTGGCTA
>NC_056525.1:230458727-230461934 GCF_019175285.1 Sceloporus undulatus
CTTGTTGTTGAAGCAAATGGTAAGATGGCATCCTATTCCCATTCTTCGTACTAAAGCCGACTGGAGTGGAAGTTGAATTTTATCTGCACATTGGCCATGGGACAGAGTCCACCACATCTGAAGGTAGTAGACCACTTTTTGCAGAACAGGCTGAGCAGCATACATAGATCTGTCTTCCAAAAGAAAAACAACTAGAGAAAAATAACACCTCTTTTACTGCTATATGAAGTGGTAATCTCAGCCAAGTACCTGTGATAGGGCTGGTCATGCTACTAGGAACTGAAGCAGTTTTGAATTCAATGTTTGTATCTTTTCTAATCAAATCTCTTCATGCACTGCTGCCTCATTCTGTGTGTCCAGAGGAGGGCGATCAAAATGGTCTATGTGGAATGGCTTAGAGAGCTGGGTATGTTTAGCCTGGAGAAGAGAAGGTTATGGAGTGACATGATAGCCCTGTTTAAATATTTGAAGGGATGTCATATTGAGGATGGAGCAAGCCTGTTTTCTGCTGCTCCAGAGACTAAGACACAGAGCAATGGATTTAAGATAAAGGAAAAGAGATTTCACTTAAACATCAGGAAGAATTTCCTGATGGTAAGAGCTGTGAAACAATGGAATATGTTAACTTGGAATATGGCAGAGTCTCCTACTTCAGAGGTTTTTAAACAGAAGCTGGATAGACATCTGTTGGGAATGATTTGATTGTGTATTCCTGCCTGACAGGGGTTTGGACAGGATTGCCCTTGTGGTCTCTTCTGGCTCAATGATTCTACCTCTATATGGAGCAACTATTTCCTACAAGGCATCAGTGATGTAAACTTTTTTTAAAACTTTTTAAATTGTTTTCTCTAAAGATATGCAGTTGATCCTCCATTTTTGCAGGAGGTCCATTCCGCCGCCCCCCCCCCTCAAAAATGGAGACTTGCATGTATTCAAGCCCATGGGAAGCATGGGCCAAGGGAGCATGCTCCATTGTGGTTAATGGAGGTCGCTCCTCCACGTATAAGCAAAAACGCTGATCTCAAGTCCACAAGAAAGGAGGGGCAACTGTAGATATTTTTTAGAATAGAGATGAAGAATGTGTAACCATCCAGATGTTGCTGAATGGCAACTACAACCATCCCTGGAAAGTGCTACAAATCATTAAGCTGCAAGTGTCCTGACAAACATGTGTAATTGCCTATGTAAATCCCTGATTTAAAAATATAGAAATGTATTACTGTTGTTGTTGTTTAAATCTTGCATTTTTACCAGTTTGGAATGCAAGGCAGCTTACAACAATTAAAATAAACATAGTTAACATTCACTACATACAAAAATTAAAAAGTAATTAAATGATCCAAAATAAATAAATAAAAGCAGTTAAAAGGAAATACACAGGTATGCAAAATGAATTCATTTTTGCTCTTTTTCAAAGAAGACCAACCTCAATGAAAGTATTCCAGGTGATCATCTGATTACAGGAATCTTAGTACATAAGATGAGTATCAGTTGACTAACTGGTTAATTATATTGGGATAAATTGGTGTGCTAGCAAAAGCAGCAGGGCCACATAGCTCTTTCCCCCCTCCTGAAAGGTTGCATGCAGCCTGCAGGCTATTCTGCTCTTTACCTACCTACAATAATTATGCCTGTAACCAATCCTAAGGATATGTCACTAAACAATCGGGTGGTGCTTCAAAGATATATATAGGGCCAGCCCTACCAGTTATGGCTTTTAAGTAGGTTTTGAAAACTCATTAACTTCCAACTGCTTTTACAATAGCTGCAATGCCTTTCAGTTAAGAAATCAAGCTGTCTTTTAAAAATTATTATTGCTATTATTAGTGGCTCTTTTACTGCAACTTTTAAACCATGTTTTAAGAGTTTAATGAATTTTTGGGATTGCGCTGCTGGAATTTTGAGAACTTTCTAACTCGCCCTTTAATATTTTTATTGCTGTTGTTCATTTTTAGTTTTCCCCTTTCATGCAATAAAAGATTGAAAGGTTTGTGCCCTAAAGGTATCCCTGTTTATCCCCCTGCCTCTCTTGTCCTTCTACAGTTCTTTCCTATATATCAAATTTTATATTGTAAACTCCGTGAGACAAAGTTTTGTCCCATTGAATTCTGTAAAAACACCATGGTCACTTGTGACATATAAATGCTAGTTGTTTGTTGTTGTTGTTACGTATTCCAAAGGTCTTCTAATAAGAACTGTGTTGACAAAGTTGTGTTACAATTAATAGAGAGATTCATTCGTGAAGCCTAGCAAATTCTCCCTTTTGTGCTCCGACGTGAGTAGCAAGGTCTGAATCATTCCTTCCATATGGGAGAAAAGACAATTATACAAAGCCTAGAAAGCCACATGAGTTTCAACTTGTAGAGTTTCCATTGGAGTCTACCTTCTGGGATAAGGGTGGAGATGGTGGAAGAAAAAATAGACGAGATCCTGATTTTCATATATCTAACTGCATTCTCCCACAGCACCCTTCTGGGATTACAGATGCTCAAACTCTGGGAGGCAGACGAGATCCAAAACCTCCTGCAAGACATCACAGACTCTGTGCTGAGAAAATGCAAATGTTCCACTCGAGATAAATTAAATGAATAAATAAGCCCGACGCAGATGGGCTCAATTTGCATGCTTTGTCATCAACCCAATGCCTTTCTTTTTTAGAAGGAGGGGGTGATGGTTATATTTGCTTTAAAAACAAAAATAGCTGGAAAGAACAAAAGGCACGGTGAGATGCTGAGTACCAGAATGTACAGATTTTCTATGCCATGAGTGAAAGCCACAAGGCAGAAATTTGCTGAAGAGGATCATTATATATGCCATTATATATGGAGATTTGCATGGAAGCACCAGATATGCAAAAGGATGCCTTATGAGAGATTACTTCTTCACATCAATAGTGTATATTTTTTTGATGTGCACATGCACATAAAGAACCAAGTAAGGGAGTGGTGTGAAAAAACTGAACAGAATCATAGAATCATAGAGTTGGAACAGATGTCAAGGGCCATCCAGTCCAACTCTCCGCAATACAGAAATATACAACCAAAGTGTACCCAATGTAAAGTCGAAGGCTTTCATGGCCGGCATCCATAGTTTTTTGTGGGTTTTTCGGGCTATGTGGCCATGTTCCAGAAAAGTTTCTTCCTGATGTTTTGCCAGCATCTGTGGCTGGCATCTTCAGAGAATGTTTGCCTGGTAAGGACTTGGCTA
>NC_056525.1:230462034-230465934 GCF_019175285.1 Sceloporus undulatus
GAACTTCCTGACAGTAAGGGCTGTTTGACAGTGGAACACATTCCTTCCTCAGAGAGTAGTGGAGTCTCCTTCCTTGGAGGTCTTTAAGCAGAGGCTGGATGGCCATCTGTTGGGGATGGTTTGATTTGGATTTCCTGCATGGCAGGGAGTTGGACTGGATGGCCCTTGTGGTCTCTTCCAACTCTATGATTCTATGTTTCTATGATTCTAGACATTTGGAAACCAGGGCATTTGGAGGGTATATGCTTTAATGCTTGATGAAACATAAAATATCAGAGATACAGTGCCGTGGGTTCCCATCTTAAACAAACTTCCCGGCATGTCTCCAACTTGAAATTTCTGAAGTTTCTCAACATTTTATTCTTTATCCTTTCTGTTTGCAGGACAGATTTAACTGTTTCTAAATATGTGTTTTAGAGCAGGAAACTTTCCATAATATATATTTTATAATGTACATGTGTATATATAGTTGTTGAGCCTTATATGCCAATAAGACGGGAGAAAGTTACTTGTCCAAATTTCCTTTGGCTTTTTCACATCATCAGTTTTCTTTTTTATTCTTCCACTTTTTTTTTCTTTAGCTGTATTGACTTTTCCATTTTCTCAATGTAAGATATTAAAAGGTTGGAGAGGAATTTTTTTTTAAGTACAGGTTGTTTTTGATTACACATAACAGGAATAAGGGTCTGCCCAGTACATAAGGAACAACAAAACAATGAGATAAAATTGCTGGAGAGCTGATTTTCCAAGGGATCTCTGAGCAAAGAATAAATTAAAATGTGCTTGGAATAACCACTGAGAAAGACAAAAACATATTTCTTTGTTGCTCAGTGTTCTAACTAACCTTCAGGGTTGAGTTGGTAAATAAGCTCTCTGCACCCTTCCAAATACATTCTGTTTATTGGCCTTCTGATTATTAAATTTGGACCTTGAACTCTGGATCTAAGTTTCCTGAGCTTAGAAGCAAATTTAGCAGACACCTAGAAAAGTAGCTTGAAATCTTTCCTGCATTGATACTGTTGTTGTGTGCCTTCAAGTCAACTCTGAATCGTGGCAATACTATCTTAGGGTTTTCTTGGCAAAATTTACTGTATTCAGTCTTCCTCTGAGAAGCTGAGAAAATTTGACTTGCCTAAGGTCATTCAGTGAGATTCCATGATGGAGTGAGGATTGGAGTTCTGGACTGTATCCGCACTGCAGAAATAATCTAGTTTGACACTACTTTAACTGCCATTGCTCAGTGCAATAGAAAGTTGGGAACTGAATTTTGTTGTGACACCACAACTTTCTAACAGAGAAGGCTAAATACCTCGCTAAACTACAGTTTCCAGAATTCCATACCAGTTAAAGTGATGTCAAATTGGATTATTTCTGCAGTGTGGATGCAGCCCTGGGCTCCCAAACCCTAGTCCAATATGCCAATCCCTGCACCATTTTGGCTCCTATCATTCCCTCTACTGGATCCAATTTATAAAAAAAATGGAAGGAAGGGATTTAGAAGTCAGTGCCTGTACTGCTCAGCTGTTGGTGGAAACCAGCAAGATGAAAATGATGTGACAGTATATTATAGGACATTGAAGAGGCCAATGAGGAAAATGGCATGTGTTGCCTTTCCAAAGGAATTTCCAAAGAGATATGAACTAAACAGTGTAGCCAAAGTAGTTGCCTGAAAGCATGGAATGTAAAAAATACCTTATGTTTATTTTCATATTGACATTATGTTTCTCATAAGAAACTAAGAAGTGATCACCCCAAAGGCTCAAATCTGGGCTATAGACCAACTATTCTACATTATCCTCACAGCAAGGATGGGAATTAGTTGCCTGACCCACAACTTACTCTGCAATAGAAAAAGGAAATACTCTAGGATTTTGAACCAATTACACCTGTGCTGCCCACTGAACTGTATATGGTCCGATGTTCTCCTAGAACTTGCCATCCATCTGCTAGAACATGTCATTTTCATAAGGGCTTCCACCATGGCTTTCCAGCTTTAAAAATGTTATCTTGAGATTTCTCAGTTGGGGCCATTCCAAAAGTCTGGAATAGATACAAAAGGCTGTTATTAAATTCAGTTATTGAGACTCTCCAAGATTTGGAGATATTGGTAGCGCTAGTATTGTCCATGACATGCATTCCTTTATTTATCACTCTCGTTTCTGGTCAAAATGCCTTAGTAGTTTAGCTAATGTAAAATGTTAAATGGGAAAATATGCTGTCTCTGCATATCTGTTCCAAACTGGTGTGACAGAAATTAATATTGCTATTTTTGTGAATTCCCTGAGTTGCATGTGAATATCTACACAAAGTAGTCAGATTGATCACTGGTACATTTAAGAGAGAGCATATCACACCAAAATTAAAATCAATCCACTGGGTGCCGATTAGTTTCTGGTCAAAGTACAAAATGTTGGTTATTACCTTTAAAGCCCTACCTGGTTTGAGCTATGGGATCACCTTCCCCTATATAATCCATCCTGTATATACAGGTCCTCTGAGGAATGTTTACTTCAACCAGCCAGGACAATCCTGTGAAATGACCTGCCATGGTTTGACAGCTAAACATTCTGTCTTAATTTAGAACAGCATTAAAGACCTATCTCTTATGGCAGGCTACCCAGTCAATTTTAAAGTATGAATTTTAAAATATTATAATTTTAATTTTATGTTAGGTGAGTTTAATGTATCCTATGTTTATGCATTTTAACTTAATGTGTTAAAATGGCTTTATGTGTTTTAATCTATGTTGTACCCTGCCTTGAGTCTTAGGGAAAAGCAGGTAAGAAATTGTTGTTGTTACTTCTTTCCTGGCGTTCTATTAGTGACACATGCATGTGTAGGTCATTGCGGAGGTTGGTATTCCCTTCCTCCCTCTCCAATGACCAAAGCCCCTCTCTTGACTTACCATTTAGTTGCTTCAGCCTCTCTATAGTTATTCAGTGGCTAAGGAGAGGAGAGAGGATCAGAGGAACATTTGACTACAACCCCATAACCATAGGCAGCATGATTATATCATCTGCTGAGTTCTCTGGAGGACTCTGGCAGATCCTAACAGATAATGTCATTATTCTGTGTCTGGCTGTGGTGACATAGCCAGATGTTCTGCCAATCTCTACTCCACTCTCCATCAGCCACTGAATGGCCACAGAGGAGGAGTGCTGCAGTGGCTGAACAGTGAGTCTGAAGTAGGCTGAGAGGAGAGTACTATCATAGTTCTGCCTCTACAACGTTCACACAATGCTTTGCATTACACAATCTTGGCCATAGACTTTCTTCTTTTCATAATTACACTTGTACAATTTTCAGCCATCAGGGATAGATTAGGGCTACTGACACAGCTGCCATCCTGGGAACAGGGAACAGCCATCCTGTGCTTATACATATAATTTTAAAATAGTGATGTTATTTTGGGAGGGGGGGGGGATATTTCCACATGGAAATAATCTTAGATTGTACCCAGAACGTAGGAAAGTTTCTTATACCAGTTCAGACCTTTGGCTTCATCTAACTCAATATTATCTCCTGGCACCAGTTCTCTGGGCTTAGAGGCAAAGGTCCTTCCTAGCATTCCCAAGAGACCATTTGCATGCAAAGCATGTGCTCTACCACTGAATGACAACCTTTTCCCAATAATTATGCAGGGCCCCTGACTTGACAGAGACCTTACGCTACAGTCTACTTAAAATAATGATTAAACCAGGCCTAGTTCCACTGAAGTCTGCTTTCATTCGGTCTTTCTTGGAGCTTTTAGCTTTTCTGACTTTACCCCACCTACACATGCCGCTATTTCTCTGATTCCTTTTTTGTGATTTCCCCCTTTTTTCCATTTCTTATTACATGTTCCATTTCAAACTCAGCTCAGTTGAAAGTTCCTTAGTCATCCATCCTGGGTGTCTTTCG
>NC_056525.1:230465959-230480644 GCF_019175285.1 Sceloporus undulatus
TTTCTTTCTCACTGGAACTGTTTGAAATGGTCTACTTTCTCAGCTGCTCATAAAATGTCCTGATTTCTCTCTTCTCCTCTCATTTTTCTCCTTTCTCCTTGGTTTGTTTCCATTGCGGCAAGCTGAATTTGAATTGCACTATTAATTTAATTCAGTTTATTACTATGCCTCCTTTTTCTCAAAAAGAAACCCAAGGAGGCTCACAATACAAAACAGGTTAAAACAAAATTTTAAAAAGATAATTAAAATAGTCATTTGCACAGTGGAATGAGAGGATAGGAGTGGGGCGGAGTGGCAGAGTCTTTACTTTCCCAGTATGATCAGGCAAAAGCAAACTGCCACAACCTCTGCTATCTTTGGAACAGAACATCATGTGATATGTGACACCAATTTGCTTCTTGAGGTAAGTGAAACTTTTGAAGAAGCTGTGGGAAAGCCACTCTGGTGTTCCTCAGCCACATGTCCCAGTTTCCATCAATAAAATGTTGAAGGGCATGTAACACAAGGATGCAGTCTCAGACACAACTACAATTGGGCTGCAATCTCTGTGCACATTTGTGTGTGCCTGTGTCTTCAAGTTGCCTGTTGACTTATGGTGACGTCATAGGGTTTTCCTAGGTAAGGAATACAGAGGTGGTTTTGCGAGTTCCTTCCTCTGACATATACCCTACATCACCTGTGGGCTGGGAGTAAACCCTATTGCATTCAACATGATTTACATCTCCACACAGATGTATGGTTTGCATTATTAATGATAACACTTGAGTAATGTGAAATACCAATTAGCTAAAACATGCATATTTCTTGAGCAATGTCTGATAGGGGAAGAATGTGGCAGTTTTTGAGCTTCACCCACCTTGCCAAAAAAAGTGTAACTCAGCAGATATGGATTTCTATTTTGTAAAAGAACATGGCTGGAATCCCTCCTTAGTTGTCAATTTACCACTTTCACTAATTCAAGGTCTAGAAAATTTACTGATACACCAGTCCAAGGTCTAGTCACTAAACTCACTAATTCAAGATCCAGTCCACTAATGTAAAGTTAAAGCAATTATCATCTATGAAATGAGAATTTAAGTGTGCTACCTTACTAGCCATATGCATGTATATATAAAGACTAGGAAAAAATTTGAAATCAGAAGGTCACCATAGATATTTTTGTAATATATTCCACATTAATTTACCATCGAGGAAAGTGTAAAACAAAGACCAGTGCAGGAAATCCAGTTAAGCACCTGTCTTTCTGTTCTTCTCTTGAACTGCCTGAATGCAGGAACAGATCACTGCTGCATTACAAGGATGGAGAGGAAAGGGGTTGTGCACACCAGCAGGAAAGGCCGGGTTGGGGGCAGAGTTGGGCATGGCATCCATATGATGCACGCCTCGGGTGTGCCCACAGGGTGATGTGATGCTGCGTGCTGCACCACAGGGCATGTAATGTCACAGCACTCCTCTGGCGCTGCATCTACATGATGCAGCACCAAAGGAGCACTGTTAAGCTGTGGTGCTGCAGCTATCATGCTCTTTGCATGGCACAAAAAGGAGCCCCTTTTTGCAGCTCCTTTTTGCACCCTGCAAAGGTCAGCATGTGGTTGCTGTGGCCCCAATCTGGCTGTAAAAGGGGTGGTCTGCACAGCCCTGAAAGTAAAGATTATATAAGGGAACCAACAGCCCTTTCCTTAAAGAGCCCACCAAATGCCAACCAGGAACTGAAAAAGAGAAAGCCTTGAAGATAAATGGCTGAAATAACTATGTGTCTGTTCATTTCTGACATCATCAAACAGTGCACAAACTCCCAAACACACTTCTACCATATATTTGCATTAAGAACCAATGTTTTTCTTCGTGATATGAATGCCCTATGTGTCAGATCATGTATGGTTCTCTCATGATAATATGATGGCATGCTGACATAACGATATAATGTTGTGATAACCTGGTGAATTATTGGAAGGATGAACGTTGGGAATATCAAAGAGCATTGTATATTAATCCAGTGGGTGCTCTGGGTCTGAGAACAAATGGATGAGGCAAATGAGAACAGGGTGAAAGTTTATGGGTTTATGACTCTGCCTTTCCTGCCAGATGATCTGGCTCTAAAGGAGGGATACTTCCCTCCCTTCCATAAGGGCGATTGAATGATAAACATGGGGGGGGGGGGGGAGGAGGACTTTAAAGGTTGCTTTGATCGGGATCAAAAGCTAGGGACTGCGGCCAGACAGGTGGGCTGGATGATGTGAACTTTTACACTATGCCTTTTGGAATTGACCTTTAGTTCTGACAAAAAACCTTGGATGGGTAACTTCTGTCTCAGTATCTGAAATAAAACTCTTATGTTTTCTACCACACTAAGATGTTTTCTTGGTTACTGGGATCTGAGTTTGCTGGTCCTGACACTATGTACAAATTGTAGAGCCAGGCTACATTTACACTGCAAAATTAATCCCTTTAACTGCCATGGCTCAGTGGCAGTTCTGAGATTTGCTGTTGTATGCCTTCAAGTTGATATTTAGCCCTCCCTTTCAGAGAGTTCTGGTGCCACAATAAGCTACAAATCCCAGGATTTTGTAAGATGGACCCATGGCAGTTAAAATGATGGCAAATTGCATCAGTTCTGCAGTGTGGTAGCAGCCCCAGTGTGGTACAGTGTGGTTTGAATGCTGGACTATAATTCTGGAGTCTTGGGTTCAATCCCTGGTTGGCCATGGAATCCCACTGAGTGACCTTGGGTAGGTCATGCTCTCTCAGCTTCAGAGGGAGGAAAAGGTAAACTCCCTTCTGCACAAATCTTGCCAAGAAATGCCCATGATAGGTTGACTTGATGGTCACCACAAGCCGGAAACAACTTGAAGGCACGCAGCAGCAATACACAAATCCCATTCTTCTCACATCTTTCTGCTTAACTGCTGCACTAGCTGACAAATCAGGTTAACCAAAAAATTGCTGAACAATTGCATGTCCTACTTCTCAGTTTAAATAAATCTTAACAGATGGTGAAGGAAACATTTGCATGCCAGTTCCAACTTTAGAAAGATAATTTAAATGCATGTTTGAACAGAAGTGTATTGTACTCCAAAAGATAACAGGGACTGTATTAACTGAGGTAAGCAGCTTAGGAACAGAAGTACAGGGTTGAGGAGGGGGCAGAAATCAAAGAATGAAAACCCAGGACAGGGTTAGTGAGTGTGAGGAGAGAAAGATAAAGAGGGTGAATGGACAATGGATGGGGCTGAATGTCTCATGTGCCTGAGGATGTAAACAAGATCAGCGAGTAAGGGTAAGGATAGATGGAGGAGGCAAGGAGCATAAGAGAAGAGAGTAGGAGGAACATGGCTGACCAAAGACATTTTGGTATATGAGATGAAGGGCAATATGACATTCTCTATACAAAAGCCAACAAAACTGACAGTTGAATTGACAGTGAGAACCCATTCTCCATCATATCATAGGAAGAAGTTTAGCTAAGGGCAGACCAAATGGCACACATTGTCTTTTCCACTTCACCATGCTGGTTTCACTCCGTATTGGAAAGAAAGATACAGCAAAGTCAGCTCAGAAGGGGTAAAGACAAGCAGATATGGCACTCATTATCCAATTCTATTACAACTTGGAAAAGTTACTTTTTTAACTTCAGTTTCCAGTATACCCAGTAAGCATGCCCAGTGACCATGCTGGCTAATTTACTTTTCTAACCTCTCAGGTGTTTCACATACTTATGGCTAAATTGTGTCAGACAGATTCACCATCTGGTATGCATCTCATTACTGCTTAAAAATAAGCAAGCTGAAGAAATTCAGGACAAGTTGAGTTTTATATTGACTTCTCCTTGCTGTTCCTTCCCAGGCCCAGGTTCTTCTCTGAAAGCATAGCTTCTTTGTGTGCAGGGACCAGCCACTCCAAATGCCAACAATACAACATTCAAATTATAATCTATGAGTTATATAACTGATTCTTGCTTGCTGAATAAGCCAAAAGAAGAGCTGCCAGCACTTAAATTTGAACAAATGAACAATTATTGATTATCTCATTTTAGCATAAGAGAAGCTGTAATAATGTGGATGAGCAAAAGAACAAAGAGTGCTATGGCACCTTGAGAGATGTTCAAGTTGGTTTTGTAGCAAAATGAGTAAACTTTTGGGTTTTTTTTAAAATTCATGCAATAGTATGGATAGATATGTGTGTTATTCTTGTCTTAGGCCTGATGAAAAGAAAAACCAAAGCTTGGAAAGTTGACTTTGGGACTACACCTCCCATGCTGGCTGGGGGATTCTGGAAGAAGTACTGTAATCCCAAAGCCAGGTTTTCTTAACTCTGAGGAAACCATGGATATTACCAGTGCAACACAAAGGCACTGTACTTGTAAGATCCTTACTTGTAAGATTCATGACCCACCAGGTAAGGAAACTTCCATTCTTTCATTTGGCATGACTGCTTCTAGGAGCATGAGATTATCATTGACATTTCTTTAGATGCTATGATCTAAGAGAATGAGTACAGATTATATGTTAACTTGGCAAGAGCTGGCTGGTTCTAGCAACAAGCAAGCTGGAGTGTGTGGGACAGGCTGGATTCCACCCCCACACCCCCCACAAGCTTGCTGAGAAAAAGTTGTATCCTGCTGTATTATACAGAATAATGCAACTCATCACTTCCAGGAAATTCCACCTATTTACTGGAGCAGGCTGGCATCTCTTCAGTACATAAGTAGATTTGCTTGTAGGTTGGCATCCTAGTGTTGCTTCATACGCTAGTTTATAGCACACATAGGTGAGCATGCCAAGTTGCTGCATTGTAGGGCTACACATGAGAGTAGATACAGTATATGGGATAATAATTCTATAGCTGCTACAGCTGACATGTCTAGCCAACAGCAACTCTAGGCACAGGAATGAAGGCTTTCCCTTCCAGAGTGCAATGGCTGACTAGGAATGAACCAGATGGAAACCCAGGGGGCAAGAACATCCCAAGTCATATGGATAAGGATATGGATGGTAGGACTCAGAAACCATTAGATGTGCTTCCTCACAATTTCCCCCCCAGTTTGTCAGATGAGTATATTCTAGTTCAGTGATTTCCAAAGTCTGGTGCTCCCAGAAACTTCAGCCACCTTGGCTGTTAATCATAGATTCTGAGAGCTGGAGTCCAAAAATACCTGGAAGACCACTATTCTAGATCATAGCTCAAGGTGTTGTTGCCTGAAGGAATCAACCAACAAGGCAAACTCCAACCCACACAGCACCTGTGTGTGCACACATACACATATGCATGCACACCTTATGTAGATAAATGAATGAGATGGATAGTCAGATTTTCATTCAACACTGCTGATGGGGTAATCTTTTGCAGGACACCTGAGGGTGCAGGTCAAGCTGTATGGTACATATTTTCCACACAGAGAAATGGCAGGGAGGAGCACTGCTGCTGCCCATCATCTGCCACCTGAAGCAGTTGCTTTATTCTGCCTACTGTCGGATTGGTCCTGCCCTAGATGATACAGATTCTGCCCATAACATAGGAAAATATTGTGCAGTCTCACAATAGTGTAACTAGTGTTATCACTGAACTGTACAGCCATGGAAAGGAGAACAAATAACATGAGAAACGTCTTCAAACGAATTATACATTATAAGGAAGAACAGAGATTAGAAGGATATATGATGAGCCTTGGTTATCATTTAAAATAGGATAAAAGGGGTGATTGAGCCTTCTCCCCCCCCCCTTTAAAAGTGAACAACCACCTAACCCTTCTCTACAGCTACTCCTTATCTGTACATCTTGTACTATTGGGCTGACAATCAAGCAGCCTTCTCCTGGTGCTCCTCCAGGGGCTGGATTTGGCCTTGATGGTTTGAATCTACTGTATAACAGACTCCACCCTTTGTTTTACTGCCTGACTTTCGCAGCTGGAGGCCAGGACAGACCTAGCATCCAATAGAAGAAGTGACCTCATTGTAGAAGTATTCACCAAATCAAGAGCACAAGAGATGCAAACCGGTCTCATCACATTAAAGACTTTGGTAGATGGCAGAGGCAGATTAAACTAAATCCTCTTCTCTTGTACGAAGGACCCTGGGGAAGGTGTAACATGATCATGGACATGTGGTCCTGTAAGTAAACTGATTGCTGCATTTGGTATTCTTCTAAGCTAAGGGCAACTCAGTCTTTGTTGAAAAAGAAAATTCATTGGGATACTTTGCCCCATGTTTAAACACTTGCAAACTCAGCTTATAGTGCCATGCTCAAATTATCAGGAAAGGATGAATGACTATCCCACTCTATCTGTAGAAAAAGAAAATTAATTGCTTTGCCCTGTATTACACTGCAATAGTATAAATACTTGCAAACTCAGTTTAGAGTGCCATGCTCAAATTAGCAAGAAGGGATGAATGACTTATTCCACTCTACTTGATATAAAATGTGTTAAAGATAGCAACTTTATCATGCCTATACCAATATTATATGCTAGTTTGTATCTCTCTCTAGGCATAACATGTATTAATAACATTTCCTGTTGGTTCTCAGCCACCTCCTCCCTCTTTCTGCATCAGTTAGTCTGCAGTGTGAGTTTGTTTGTCTTCTGTTTTGTAGTCTACACCATTCTCTGTCTGAAGAGCACATTACACCATACCACTTTGTGAAACCTTCAGTGTTTGTAAGTAAACCCACTTGATAGACTAAGAATAAGTAGATAAAAGGATAAGTAGACTAAGCTTATTTTGTTTTGCTACTACTGCCATGTGGAGGTGGGGTGGTAGTGGGACTGGTTGTTATTCGCCTTCTGCTTACAAATACTAATTAGTCTACCTGTGAAACACACCACTCACATTCCTGAGCAAAATACCTATAAAGGATTTATCTCGTGTGTCACTTCTTTCTTTTCAAGGTGTGTCAAGGCATTCTAGTTGAGCCAACAGGTCAATGTTTCTCAGCCAGAGGTAGATGCACTAGACACAGAAGCAGTCTAGATGGGATATTGGGCTTTTATAACAATTACTAAGAAAATGTCCTTTCTCAGTCACCATGCTGTCATGCAAATGTGACATGGATTTTTAAAATACATTTTCAGAGGTCTATAGCTGATTGTTAGTCCTTACTAGAACAGACCTATCAAATCACTGGAAAATTGGTAAATCAAACCTTCATAAATTGAACTGATTCATTTAGGCTGCTCTAGTGAGGATTAGGTATTCCAGTCAGACCTTTGTGTTTTACAGTTGCCAGAGCAATAAAAAATACTGTATACTCAACAATATTTAATTTTAATGGAATTATGTTTTTGGATGCTTACTCCCAATAACACTATCACAGTGTTTACACCCCTTTAACTCTTACTTGAAATGAAAAATGTAATAATAGTATAATGACAGAATGCTTGTAAACATATAAATGGCTTCCTTAGGAAAAGTGGGCTTTTTGTGGCATACTGATTATTTAATAAACCTTAGCAACGGTTTGGGCATTGGACTAGGACAAAACTGGGAGATCCGGGTTTGAATCCCGGCTCGGTCATGAAAACCCACTTAGTGACTTTGAGCAAGTCACATTCTCTCAGCCTCAGAGGATGTCAGTGGCAAACCCCCTCTGAAGAAACTTGCCAAGAAAACCCTATAGGTTTGCTACAATGATTTGAAGTCATGCAACAACAACAAAAACAACAGCAACCTAGTCAAGTGAGTGGAGTGCAATCTCTTCTTTAGTTTACACCAGAAAAGCCAAACCTTGAGTCCAAATTAAGAGATGTTTATTAGAGGTGTGTGTGTGTGTGTGTGTGCACATGCGTATGATGGCAAGAAGGAAAAACAGAGTGAGAACAGAATCCACTTTTAAAAAAATACTACAGCTGCTAACCTACAGTATCTGTAAATTGGGTCACTGGAAACCAAGCTGTATCCTGTTAGGTGGGAGAGGGCAAGCATTATGACATTTAGATTTAAGATGATATGTCTAATATCCTATGCTATGATTGGTTCCAAATTCATCTTACATTTGGCACTGTCTTTCAGTGGCAGAGAGGGAAAACACATTCACTAGAATAGACAGTTGGAGTCAATGCCACTGAAGCCATCATGCAACTGAAGCTTGTAAGGTATTACAACAATCTAAGGTGAACAACCACCACTATCTACATTGAATAGAGTTGCAAGTGTTACCCTATGAATTATTGGTTTGGTCTAATGGGTGGGGATACTATAAAAAGAGAGGCTATTCTACTAGTTGGGTTCAAAAAGAAGAGGTAGAATAGAGAGGAGCTGCCATTGCCAGGGATAAAGATTAGGTGCTTTTCACTTTGAATAATGTAGTAGGATTTTTACTTATGTATTTAGAAGGGACAAAATGGTAAATTCCTTATGGCAGAATACTGCTGAATCACCTACCCCCTTTAAAAACATCAATTTGTTGTTGTGTGTCTTCACATGCCCAACATATGGTTACAATAAGGGTGCATCTACACTGTAGAAATAGTGCAGGTTGACACCACTTAAACTGACGTGGCTCCATCCTGCAGAATCCTGGGATTTGTAGTTTTGTGGGGCACCAGCACTCTTTGTCAGAGACAGCTAAAGACTTTCTAAAACTACACATCCAGGATTCTATAGAATGGAGCTACAGCACTTAAAGTGGTGTCAAACGGCATTATTTCTACAATGTAGATACATCCTGAGGTGAATCTATTGCAGGGTTTTCTAGGCAAGATTTGTTCAGGGAGGGTTGCCATGCCTTCCTCTGCGGCTGAAAGAGTGTGACTTGCCTAAGGTCATGCCGGGCTTTCCATGGCCAAGTGGGGATTAAAATCTTGGTCTCCTGGAATTCTAGTCCAGCACACAAACTAATATACCACATTGGCTCTTCTTGTTAACAAATGTTAACAATGTAAACAACAATACAACAAACTATGTACTAAATTGAAGGTCCCCAAAGTCCCACATATCCAATGAGATGCCAGAGCATTACTTGACTCTTCTACATATGCTGATCAGCAGTATTGGAATTTTGTATGCAATCTTAAAGCCCTAAATAAAAGATGCAAAGTAGATTCAAACACATAACAGAAATTCCACTGAACAGACCTTATTAAGTGTATCCCTAACCAGTGAAAAAACCATTAATTCACAAGGGTTACACTAGCCCACAGTCAAGATGCAAAAGTGTGCAAAACAGCCAGCAGCCTTCCTCTTCCATGAGCCAAATCAAGTACTCCATCAAAAGTTCTTTGGCAACTCTATCATTGTCTTGATCATGAGCTCAAACCTGACCATGTTTCCTTGTGTTCAAAATCCTGAACAAGGTCATTTGGGATTCACTTTCTAGCAGAGTTCTTTATAACTGTTCTTGGAATGATTAAAACCAGCTGTGCCTTTGAAAAGGTTCTGGGGAATGTACACTGTGGTGTCCTCTTCATAGATTGGAAAATTTACATTTGGAGCTCCAAAAATCTTTCAACTCCAAAACTGATTCTGGGAGTTGTGGTAAAAAAAAGTAACTTTTTAAAGTTTTGGTCTTCTTTCCCTGGTCAGTGGGCTATGGCAAGCATACCTGGCAGCAGCAGGCTATAATGGCATAGCCTCCAGCTGTCCCAATTTGTCAGCAACAATTCTGATTCATCCTATGTTATCCTACCTTTTCAACATCCTACCTTATCCTTGTTTTCTTCTTCTTCTCCCACATTATCCTCTTCATCCACCATTTATTTCAGCTGATGTAAACTGAGTTTAAAATGCAAAAGTA
Organism: Sceloporus undulatus; assembly: GCF_019175285.1. Taxonomy (NCBI): domain Eukaryota; kingdom Metazoa; phylum Chordata; class Lepidosauria; order Squamata; family Phrynosomatidae; genus Sceloporus; species Sceloporus undulatus. Next base: position 230,475,686 of record NC_056525.1, read on the forward strand.
GTCTGCATTCAGCCCAATAATGAGGAGAGGTGGCAGAGTCTTGCCCTTCCCATTAGGTCCAGGCAAAAGCAAACTACTGTAGCTTGTGTGTTCTTCCTCATTTAGAACATTTGCCATCTTGACCACACTCTGATGTTGCTTTGCCACACATGCCCCACATTTCATCTGTGAAATGTTGTAGGGTATGTAATAGCAGTGCTTTCTGTCATGAGCCTGACAAGCTAGTCTAGCTGCCATAATAATCCCCCTCTGTGTCCTAGACTGCAACAGTGAGGAAACTAAAATGGTAACTAGATTCATGTTGTTGCCGCTACATGTAATATCAGGCCAGGAAATAAAATTAAAAAGGTGGGTGGGAACAAAGATGGTATCACCAGTCGATCCTTCCAGGGTTGCAGGGTTTTTGCATGTGTCCAAAGATAGTGACACTGACCCTATGATAACAGTTGAAGAGCAAAGCCAATATTGTCCCATTCTGGTACCAATAATGTTGATGCATACAAAACAGTCTTGAAAAATACAGAGTTAATGACTTGCTAGAATATGTGTGTTTATTTAGTGCTTTTCCAAATGAAGACCCAAAAGCATTAGTGTAAATAAAAGGCTCTTGCAGAAACTTTAATTAATTGGTCCATTAGCCTAATTACATTTGGATCTTAGGACTCAAGTGCATAAAAGGATGGACACACACTTTTAAAAAGAGGAAGGGCAGAAAGAAAACTGATCCATTAGAATGTTTTAACTCTTTGGTTCTGTGACGTGCCATTCAGAGATATTTGGAGTTGCATTTACATAACCATGCCGTATTTCTTTCAGTTTCTGTTAACAGAGGGTAATACTTTTTGTTCCATATGCTTGCTTATAAAGCATTTCCTTTCAGAATGTATTCTGAAGGCCTGTGGTATTGTTATATGCCACTTGAAGATATTACTAGGACTAAGAACTAAGACAAATCCTGCTGCAGGTTTACATTTAGAGTCCTTTGAGGGAGATGTATTTAATGCTGTTTAATAAACTTGTATTTGTGTTATCAAAACCTGAGGAGAGTTTCTATCAGTAGATCAGGTTCAATACAGTTCAGCATTTAGGATTTAGCAAAGAAGGCTAGATGTATAAAAATACATAATTAGGAGGAACACACCAACGACTGGTTGATACAATGTGGTTAGTATTGCAGTAAATCATAGTAGAAATTTATGCTTATGGATTCATATTACAGTAACAAATTGCAGTTAATTGGCTGCAGTTGTGTTACATCAGAAATGGCCTTTTTTCTTTACACAATTATTTCCACAAACCTGTTTTTCTCTTTTTGGATGACACATCAAGGATGTATCAACCTAAATTGGACCTTTCTCTGTTTCATTTTTTAAAGCTTGGAGTTGAAACTCCTTGGAAACCTGAATTGAACTTTCTTTTTAATCGTAGTGTTTCTTATTGCAGGGAAGAACATCAGCAATTTAAGATATGGAGATTACTTGCAGAAACTAGAAATGATTTGGAATGACTGCTCAGGAGAGTCAAGGAAGAAAGTGCAAAGGCAGGATTACAGCTGAACATTAAGAAAACAAAAATAATGAGCACAGATGATTTGCATGACTTTAAAGTGGATGCTGAAGGCATCAAAATAGTGAAAGACTTTCTATACCTTAGCTCAATCATAAATCAAAATGGAGGTTAGTTAAGAAATTAGAAGGTTTCAGATTTGGAGCTGTGGGGAACTAGATATGATCCTCAAGTGCAAAAATATATCACTGAATACCCAAGTCAGGATCATCCATGATATATTATTTTCAGTTTATATGAAATGTTGTGAATGGTGAACAGTGAAGAAGTTGACATGGAAAGATCAACTCATCTGAAATGTGGCACTGGAGGAGAGTTCTATGCTGATCACAGACTACTAAAAAGGCAAACAAATGGGTCCTAGAGCAAATCATGCCAGATCTCCCACCAGAAGTCAAGATGACTAAACTGAAGCTATCATAATTTAGACATATTGTGAGATAACATGGCTCATGAGAAAAAAATGATAATGTTCAGTAAAATGCAAGGCAGCAGGAAAAGAGGAAGCTGACATTACAAGTGGATTGATTCCATCAAGAATGCCATTTCCCTGAGTTTGCAAGGTCTCTCCAGGACTATTGCTAACTGGGACTCTTGGAGGGCTCTCATTCATTGAGTCACCATAAGTTGAAATTGACTCAGTGGTAAACAACTATACCAAATCTATCTGTCTGTCTGTCTGTCTGGTGGGATGTGTACACATATCTTGCAAGAAAATATGACATTAATAAGAAAGTAAAATCTTAAAATTACATCATAGAGCTATATTCTGTTAGGAAACAGGAAACAACAACAGAAAATTAGAGAAAACAGATACTCTTCTGATTGTCATTTTATATCTCCTCCTCCCTTATAACCACACACACACACACACACACACACACTTCTCTTTAGTAAACCTTATCCACAGTTTTTCCATGTATGTAATCTAAATGAATGTGTACAGAACAACCATGGCAAATTTTTAACAACAGAGCATCCAACCAATCTATTATTCAGTAGGAAAGCAATAGCTATAGAGAGGCAGGTACTGTGAGTGGCCAAAACAGAGTCCTGTTGGTCAGTTCATCAAAAATATGTTGTCGGGTAATCCATGCTAGTGTCTAAAACATAGTGAATTCCAGAGTATCGTGGGCTTCATTCATCTGCCAGATTTTGTCAAGTTCCTTCCTAACTTGAATGGATTTGGTGCCATTGTGCCACTAACCTCTGACATATATCTGGGTCCAGTCTGCCATCTATTTAGCTATTATTTTAAAAGTATGGATTTATTTTCTTTCTTCTAAGCACCCCCCAAAGGGATGAGAAGCCATAGCGATGGAGGTCTAGTCCAGCTAGCAGATGTTTTTTGAAAATCAAAAGATAGCCACCCAATTCACTCCACTTAGATAAGCATCTATTTTCACGTATGATTCATGTTCCATTAGCTGATCCAGTGACTCAAGACTTTAAAAGTTATAGTCCTTTTTTCTTCTTTTTTATCTTCATTTCATTTCATAGCATTTTGAATTTGGGGGTTGTGGTAGTGACCTATTGTACTATTTTAGAGCATATACTTGGGTGTAGTCCCATGTCTTTTCCTACAGTTAAAACTTCAGAGGGTGTAAGCAATTGGATATTAAGTCTGGCTCTGCAAAATGGTTGGAAGAACCCCAAGAGTAGCTGAATGGCCAGCTCATGGGGAAGATCTCCTTCCATGCACATGTTGTAAGAAATAATCCTTACTACAACTTCTCCTCCTCCTTCAACACCTTTTAAAGATCCAAAATATTCCCACACATTATGTTAAAGAAGGAGATTTACCCAGCATTCCCTAGGTAGGTGTTGATGAATTTGGTTATGATGTAAATGAAACAACCCTTACAAGTAGATTGACATAAAATTCCAGTGTTTTGGATAACTTCAGATTAAAACTCAATGGATTCACATATCTTCTGATATAGAAATCACCAGCTCCTACTGGCTGAGACAAAAACACTATAGATGAGGAATGGAAAAGTTGGCCATCCAAGTGTCGTTGGACTGGCACCAATCCCATTTTATTTCCTGGTCTTATATGTAGCAGCAACTACATGGATCTAGTTACTATTTTAGTTTCCTCAATGTTGTAGTGTAGGACACTCTGTGACCCAGAACTTTATTGCACAGGGCTCCTGGGATGCGACGAGAACGGTCCCAAAGGAGCCAAGAAGGGAACAGAATGAGTGGGGGACACATTTTATTCCGTTCCCTGCCCTTCCATTCCCAGTCCATTCCAGAGAGGAGGAGATTTTTGAGAACTGTTTTGAACAGTTGTCAAAAATATCCTCCTGTGGAACAGATGGGGATCAAATGGGGAACAGAACGGAATGAGTGAGGGACTTGTGTGTGCAATAAAATGCATCGCCCACTCATCCCTGGCCCCTTCCGTTCCATTCTGGGAGCAGACCATGCAATAAAGTTCACAGAGAGACTCTGAGCCTTAGCGTACAGGGCTCCTGGAATGGTAAAAAAAGGAGCTGGGAAGGGAATGGAACGAGTAAGGGATGCATTTTACCACACACATGAAGTCCCTGTTCCATTCTGTTCCATTCGCCATCCATCCCAGAGGAGGAGATTTTTGAGAACTGTTCAGAACAGTTCTCAAAAATCGCCTCCTCTGGGACGGATGGGGAATAGATGTGGAATGGAATGGAGACCTCCGGTGGCAGCAGCATTCTGTGTGCAGTAAAATGCACCCCTCCCTCATTTCGTTCCCTTCCCAGCCACTTTTGTACCGTTCCAGCCAGCCCTGTGCGATAAGGATCATTATAAGGGCAGCTAAACCCAGATGATGCATAGAATCATAGAAGAGACTACAAGGGCCATCCAGTCCAACCCCCTGCCATGCAAGAACTCTCAGTCAAAGCATCCCTGACAGATGGCCATCCAGCTTAAAGACCTCCAAGGAAGGAGATTCCACTACACTGCGAGGGAGTGTGTTCCACTGTTGAACAGCCCTTACTGTCAGGAAGTTCCTCCTAATGTTGAGGCGGAATCTCTTTTCCTGTAGCTTGCATCCATTGTTCTGAGTCCTGTTCTCCAGAGCAGCAGAAAACAAGCTTGCTCCCTCCTCAGTATGACATCCCTTCAAATATTTAAACAAGGCTATCATATCACCTCTTAATCTTCTCTTCTCCAGGCTAAACATCCCCAGCTCCCTAAACTGTTCCTCATAGGGCATGATTTCCAGATACTTCACCATTTTAGTCACTCTCCTTTGGACATGATCCAGTTTCTCAATGTCCTCTTTGAATTGTGGTTCCCAGAACTGGACACTGTATTCCAGGTGGGGCCTGACCAGAGCAGAATACAGTGGCATTAATAATAATAATAATAATAATAATAATAATAATAATAATAATAATAATAATA
>NC_056525.1:230480654-230522611 GCF_019175285.1 Sceloporus undulatus
TTTGTATACCGCTTTTCCAAAGATCAAAGCGGTTTACAGTCTATAAAACCAAGTACATAAAGCCAAGTACAACACATCTCATAAAAATCCATATTACAAATATACAATTTATAACACTAAAAACTCCAACACAATCATTCAAAGGGTAAAGCAGAGAATCGATGGCAACAGAATACACAGCTTCATTCTTCGGGGGGAAGGCTTGACAAAAGAGAAGAGTTTTCAATCTCTTTTTAAATGTTTCTAGGGGGGTCGTCAGACAGAGCTCCTTGGGAAGATTATTCCACATCCGCGAGGCCATCACTGAAAAGGCCTTTTGGGAAGTGGATACATATTTGGATGAAGGGACTTCCAACGAATTCTTCCCAGATGTTCTGAGAAGAAATTATTACTTCTCTTGATCTATACACTATACTTCTATTGATGCAGCCTAAAATCGCATGGTAGGGAGCACTGCCATTACCTACCTGCCAACATTTCAAAGATGAAAACTAGGACATGTATGGCCAGACAACATCAAAATATGGACAAGACAGCAAAAATTATTAATGAAGAAACAACTAGAGAGCTAGAGAGGATGTAGCAGTTAACTTTTGCCAGAGTCTACATAGGAACAGCCAAGATTCTTTCCTCTCCTCCCCAGTCCCCCCTGATGAGTTTACTGAGTGCAAACTATTTTGGTGCTTTGAAGTCACTTTGCAGCAGTTGAAGTTAATTGAGAGAAAAGTGGGAAAGTGGGACGAGGAGATAGAAACTGGGACATTTTAAAAGCAGCTAAAAGAGTAGGACAAAAGAGGATTAACCAGGACTGTCACTGCACAATTGGGGAAGTTGGTGGGTATGCAGTTCTGATCATTCCAACATGCTCAAAAAGGTGGATCTCCACCCTTATATTAGACTCCATGGTGCTGCATGCATCCCATGGCTCAGACTTGGCCACCCCTACCATAAAGGCACCTGAGCCCACTTCTACACAGTCTGTTACAATGAATAGTCTCTAGGGGGATACCATGCCTCCAATTTTCATGTACTTGGGCAAACAATGAGAAATTTATGAATATTTTTGTTTCCTAAATTCAGCACAAAAGTTTGCATTACTACTCTTGAGGCTGGATCAGATCGGGTCCAAATACAGTAGGTCCAAGCTGAATCGCTACCAAATTCAAAGTGCTGACTCATTTCTCAGACCAAATGAGGTCCAAAGAGTCCTACTAGAAATGAAATAATAACTACAACAGTGTATATATTTTAAAAGACCAAGTAAACAATGAATGGATGATGCCTAAAAGAATTCTCATATCAAACACAGTGAACATCTGTGGCAAAGAACAATGGAGAAAATTTTCCTAGATTGGCAAACCAGCTCCAAACCAGCAAAAGTCCTCCTGACTAAACAGGGCTAAATTCCAAAGGAGAGTTGAGCTGAGGAGGGTAAACTTCTGCAGTGAAGACGCCACCACAATAATGCCTTCATCCTATTACAGTGGGCCCTTTGTGTTTGGGGGGGGGGGGGTTGGTTCCAGGAACCCACATGGATACCAAAATCTGAGGATGCTCAGTTCCCATTAATAGCACAGTAGAACGGTGTTCCTTATATGAAATGGCAAAATCAAGGTTTGCTTTTTGGTTTAAAAAACAAAAACAAAACATTTTCAAGCCATGAATGGTTGACTTTGTGGATGCAGAATCCATGGATATGCAATTCCAATTGTGGGGTTCCAGAAGCAATCCAGAATCAGCTTGGTGTTCCCACTACGTTCGACTCTCTCCATGCCATTTTAATCCTGTTGCCATTCACATTTGCCACTATATTGATTTAAAATGTAGGCATCTCCATTTTCAGGAAAGATACAGTGCAATCTGAATTGATTCGGTAGCATACTCATACTACCAAAGATGCAGATTGTTGTGGCTCTTTAAAAAAGAACCGCTAAGGAGTCCAGTGACAAATGCACACAGCACTGGTTTAAGCTCCCCCTCCACCAAACTGCATTGACTGCAGTTAGGGTGAGTGTGAACATCATGGAAACCAGTATTTCTGTAGTGTGAATGGCCCCTGAATTAGACATGTCAAGGACAGGTAGAGTAGAACATCACTAGAAGCTCTTATTCAGGGGTGAGAAATTCATGGCTCTCCAGATGTGGTTGGACTTCAGTTCCTACTAGTTTTACTGAGCATGGGTAGTGAAGTATAGTAGTGAAGAGTGATGGGAACTGCAGTCTGACAACACCTGAAAGGCCACATGTTGTCAATCAGTGACCTTAATATTTCTGTTTGATCTGGCTATGGCTTGAGTCTGAAATACAATATCTCCCAATATGAGCCTGCCTGAATTTTAATATACTCTGGGGAGGGCTTTTTCTTACTCCCACCACAATCATGGGGTCATTTGGTGAGGATACAGGAAAGAATCTTCTCAGTGGCTGCTCCCAGGCTGTACAATTCCCTCTGACAAGAAGCTAGGTTAGCTTGCTTTCTGTGCTCTTTCTCCTGGCAAGTGAAGACATTTTGGTTTACTCATGCCTTTTGAATGTTAACTATATGTTGCAGAAGATCTTTCCATTAGATCTTTCCATATATGTTGCTTATGTATTTGTAACATTATTATATTTTAATGGCCTTTTAAAAACTGTTTTAATGTTTTTAATGTGATTATTTAATTGTTTCTTTCACATCTTTGTACTATCCTTTGCTTTAACTAGATTTTAACTCCCGTTGTGAGCCACCTCAGATCCCGTATTGGGAGAAAGGGGGGATATAAATTAAATGAATAAATACATGAAAATGCATGCTACAAATGTACATCTTAAGCACTATAGTTTTTTCCCCCAGCTCTCCTTGAACTTTAGCACATTTTCTCTCACCTCCAGTGCTAGAAACTCTGTGGATGTTGTCAAAGACTGGGAAATAGAGGACTGAGTTGGGTGATTCTAAAACTGGCTTGCTCCATTAAGAAAGAAGCAGTTTCATATGCATCATAGGTTACTCCAAGTTGAACTATACTTTGCACAAAGTAATTTGCACAAAGAAGCACTGGGTTGGAGCCAGACAATCCATTTGTGAATGCCTACAAAGATACTTTCATCATGAGAATAAACCACAACTTTACACATGGCCACGAACATAAATAATGTCAGTTGAGTATTAGCAAGCACAGTTGTGCTTCATGCTTCTGTTCAATCATCCTTCTGGCCAATTCAAGGGAAGTGTTCTGCAGCAATATTGCAAGGGAGCACGGAGAAATTTCAGAATCGTTTATATAAATTTCATTTAAGCTAACCTTGAATGTGTTGTTGTACTAAAGCAGGAAAGATTGGTCTTTCTCCTAGGGGCTCATTGCACAGCTTTTAAAATCAATTTACTGCTCCTGAATTGAATTCTAATTCGGGCTGTATCCAGAACCTATCACACGGATTTTTGCTGCTGATGCCACTGGATGGGTGCAGCCTGTGTAACTTCCAGACAGAATCTGAGTTCAGCCGGCCGATTTGCAAACTGAGTTTGTGGCTGAACTCGGATTCTATCTGGAATTTACATGAGCTGCATCCTCCCAGCGGCATCAGTGGCAAAATTCCATGTGATAGGATCCGGATGAAGCCTAAATTAGAATTCAGTTTGGGAGTGAAAGGTCGATTTTGAAAGCTGTGCGATAAGCTCCTTAGTTGCCAAACATTATGTCAAGCATTATGTATGTATAAAGAGATGGAGATACAACAGCATTTGGGTGAGGGAGAGGATCCTAGGCTGCATCAGTAGGAGTATAGTGTCTAGACTGAGGGAGGTACTACTGCCATTCTGCTCTGATTTGGTCAAACCTCACCTGGAATATTGTGTCTAGTTCTTGGCACCACAATTCAATATTGATATGAGCACAGAGGAAGGTAACTAAAATGGTTAAAGGTCTGGAAACCATGCCCTGCTAGTAAGAAAGAGGTAACAAGCTTTGTTTGTTTGTTTTGGACAATTCTAAATTTGTCCACATTTGTCCAAATCATCTAAATTTTATTCTTTTTTATTAAAAAAAAGATCAAGATCTGGTTCCAAGTTAATCATTTGGTTAATAATTCCACACTTTTCAGATTGCATTTCTACCCCAAAATCACATTTGGGTACCCCTCCCCGTATGTCGAGGCCTCTATTTCCACACCTTCTCCAACATAAATTTGAGCATCTAAATGTGACATGAATAAACTTTATTTGAATAAGATACTACCTGTATGTTGTTATTAATATTATTATTATTTACTAATATTGATTTTATTAATGCTGTTTTCCAAATTTATGTCGAAATTTTACATCCTCTTTTTGAAAGGCTATCCTGTCAAAATATGTTTTCAATGTTATGACCACAAAAAAGAGCAGAGTTGTTGTCTGTTCACAGCAGTAGTTTTACACCTTTTAAGCTAACTGATTTCTTTTCGCATGAGCTTTCCTGAATATCAGTGCATGAAAGTTCATGCTATAAGAAATAAGTGTGCTGTTAGACTCTTCTCCCACCTCCACTTTTCCTTGTATCTCCTTTTTATATTCTTCTGCAGTTACCACTGGACAGTAGGCTGAGCAGACACACAACTCAACTGTTCATATTCTCCCCTGTTCACCACATTGCTGATGAAATGTAGTCTATTTCTATTTAAATCATAGTAATTAATGCATAACTTGCATCTTAACTTCAGTGAAACATATTCCTCTTTGCTATCTGTTAAAATAGACTGGTTAGACAGCTAATTGCTGCAGTTTCAAAGAAGTTGATTAAAGTGGTTTAGCATCTTAAACGTATATAAGCCATAGCAGGAAACACAAGCTTGCCTATTCTGGTAGATGTCAGGTTTGGCCCATCTGTCGAATTCATTGGGGCCATGTCTAAAAATGACCTAGCACAGCACAAGAGTGAACAAAATATCTCTTTGTGGCCGAAGGTTAAAGACACTGATATTTCTGGTGAGAAAAGCTTTTCAATTGGCATTCTCCTAAAGCAGCAGTAATGGAATTTTATTATAATTAAGGGTGAGGTGCCAAAGTATGATCTGAGTTAAGATAGAAAGCCAAAGAAACCAAAGATGACATCATGAACTGCAGCCGAAAAATGCCAGGAGAAGAACTGAATACATATATATATGTGTGTGAGAGCATGAGAGAGAGACTCCACCCCGGACTGTCATTTTCAAACTGAACACATCCTTCACTTTCAAGGACAGAACTTTGCCCCAAAATGGTTTTTCCAAACAGGGACAGGATGTTGGGGGCATTTTTAGGCAAAAAGGGAAAACCTAAATGCTGGGAAGAGATATGGAAGAGATTTATGAAATCAGCAATGCCATTGAGGAAATTGATATAGAAGGAGTGGGTGAGGAAGACAAATATATTTCTTCCTCTCTCATAGTACCAGTAGTTGGGATCATAAAATAAAACTAGTTGGCAGTCGATTAATGACAGACTCATTTTTTGCACAATGGTTGCAGTCCCACATTCCTGTGGCGTAGCATAAATATCCACATAAAAATATATGTGCAAATGGCAACCCCCATGCAAAACAGCAACACTTCACAAAATACGTCAAGGACTGGGTGATGTTTTGTAATGATCAGCCTCAACATGCAATGCATGATGTTCAGCCATGAGGCACAATGTTGCAATAGGTATAATTCTCTTTTTGCCACTGACAGCAGAATATCTCTTTTCCAGTATGGTGAAAACTGCCAGCCAATGTATAATTGAACTGACTGCATTTACTGTAATAAAACATGGTGATATCCACTGGGTTTTATTATAGGATTGCAAAAGTGCACAGAGATGGACAGGAAAATTTGGGCCCTTTAGATTCTTGTGAAATGCTTGTATTCAGATCTTGGAAAAGTACTTTAAAAAATCAGAAAACTATCATTTCTATACTCCCCTAGCTAGCACTCTGCTGGATGGGAGTTTCTGGGGGCTATTGTCGAAAGAATAAAAATTTCTAAGATATTATTCTAATGTTTTCAAATTTAGAAATATTTTAAACTTTATACTTGTTAATGGTTTTGTATAGTCTTTAATTTGTAGTGTTTCTAAATTTGTTGTTAGCTGCCTTGAGTCCCTATAGTGGGAGAAAAGCAGGATATAAATAGATAAAATAATTATTATAATTATTGTTATTGTTGTTTATTTAATTTCTTGCCTTTCTCCCAAGTTGAGCTACTGTATTGTTGGCCTTGCTGGGTAGGACTGGAACAGAAATGATCAACAAAATTTGGTTACAGGCTTTCCAATCCTGAAATGTTCTTTTAGTCTTAATAGATAGGGACCTATGGCAACATTTAGTCTCTAGTCCTACAGTGTGCACACACCTGGATGTACGTCCCATTGGGCACTGCTGGATTTACTTTCAAATAGACAGCCAGCATTGTGTAGTGGTTTGAGCATTGGACAACAACTCTGGAGATGAAGGTTTGATTCCCCACTTGGCCATGAAACCCTCTCGGTGATTTTGGACAAGTTACACACTTTCATACTCGGAGGAAGGCCATAGCAAATCTCCTTTGAACAAATCTTGCCAAGAAAACACCGTGATAGGTTTGCCTTAGGGTCACCATAGGTCAAAAACAACTTCAAGGCACACTACTACCACCAGCAGCACAACAACAAACATACTTGTGATTACACAATAAATGGAACTGCTAGGTTCCTATGAACATCAGTTGCTGACCACAAAAAGATGGGAAAAGTTATTCATATCCTGTTTGTGGGCTTTCCAGAACAAAACAAATAACCATGGCTGGGTGGGAAGAAGGGAGTAGATGTCAAACAGAGCATTATGATACAATCCCACAAATTGCCTTGAAAGCTTTGGCTATAGGGCAAGTCATAATTAAATAAGTCCAAATGAAAATTTGAAATAGATGAACTCTTGGTCTGAGCCAGCTGAGCTTCTCTTATGTTCATTTGTACTTTTATGTAAGTTATTAAAAAAAAAAAAGCTTAAGGTATTGGAAACAGTCAAACACACAAGATGTCCAGGAACAAGCAAACCTTTAAAAAAAAAAAAGTAAAACCCAGCAGTTATTTTATACACCAAAGTCCTGTCTAAACAAGAAAAATTACATTTAAAATTGTCATTGAGGAAAATGTCTTTATACCTAAGCACTGGGTCTCAAACTTGAAGTCAGATCTTCTCTCATAACTTCAGAGGAAGTGGTGAGAGCACAAGGTAAAGTCAGAATTCCTTTCTATTTGAACAACTTGCAATATTCTAAGTGTAGAATTACCTTAGGATAATAACCTGCATCCCTAAATATCAAAGCATTTCTTTTTGTATGTTGCACCTTCAGGACCTGAAGGGTCTCTGAAAACATGCCCTTAAATAATATCACTTGACAACCTACCCAAGCACAAGTGGAAGGGGCAGAAGGTCATGCCACCTAGACAATGTGGAGACGATACATATGCTTCTTAGGAGCTGTAGGTTCTGTATTTTCATGAAGGGTCCCTTTTTCATACTTATATGAGGATGTCTCCACTTGACAGTATAATCCTGGGGTAAATTTGGAGCCTACATCAATACACACCTAGAGTTCTTTCAAGTGCGGGGTAGGCCAGTATGCATGGTCACATTAAGGGTGGAGCTAAGATACATCACCTGCCTGGCATCCTGCTGGTGGACCTCAAAAGTAGATCTAATTTATCAATTGTTGAACTGTGATTCTACACAAAGGTAGAATCAGTGAGTCTACCCCAGTCAGGACTAACTGTAGTCCCTGTGTATTTTCCACATGTGAAGGGATTTCTGTGAACTCATGGCAACTTGCTGTCCAAGGGAGACACCTTAACCCACCACTGTGAGACCAACATGGCCCCAGTGCACAGAACATGGATTGTCAGTAATGTGTGACCCTTCTGTGTAAAACATCCAATATCTACTGCACCACTTTCAGATTATCTAGACCAGAGAGATGTTTGTGCTGAGTTCTGTGTTGTCAAAGCTAGAGAAATTGACTTTTGGGATGACAGCTCTCAGAATCCCATTACTGTCTAGGTGTTTCTGAGATCTAATGTTCCAATGGGTCGCTTTTTCAATCTGTGCTGTGTTGAACAATTTAGAGTGATAGATGAGACAGGAAAGCAAGAAACCTAATAACTGATTTCACTAGATTTCCTTGAAAATATATGCAAGATGAAAAAGGTCCTGTATGGAATCAGATGTGTGCAAGGTTTGATAAGGTATATTGGTAACTGATATTTATTAAGAGGTCTCAGCTTGCTGGTAGAGTCCATGAAAGCATACAGTGCAAGGTTCAACTACTTACATAAATCTCTGATAACAAGATGGTGGCAGGAAGGACCTTTCTTGGGCCTTGGGGAAAATGCAGCAAATCATGGCACTTCCCACAGCGGTAGGTGAACCAATGGTTTTGGATTTTCTAAAACATGTTGACTTGGACACATATTTAGTCCTACTGGCAAAAAAAAAAAAAAAGAAAGAAAGAAAGAAAGAAAGAAAGGAAAAGAAAAGGAAAAAGATCCCTTGAAATCAACAAGAATTAATCATGATTAATAAAAAGCCCCATTGATTTCAAGAGATCACTTGTGAGTATGGCTAAATCTGGTTCCATCCCTTTACACAGTTTACAAATGTCAGCCATTTTCCTAGGTAATTACCTGTGAAGCAAACATTTCTCACTTGTTCCTGGTGCTTTTCTTAAGAACAAAATGGCTTCTTCCCAGCAGGAGAGGAAAACAGGGGACATGAAAAGCACAGCTGGCTGCCAAATTTATCAAAATACAACAGCAGAACATGCTTTTCTCAGTGTGCTTTAGCTTTTACTGTTCTAGTCTTGGGAAAGATGAATCTTACTTTGTTTCTGTGCTCGTCATTCCACTCCATTGCAGCACTAACAAATCAACACGGCAAGACTTTGAAGAGATATGTTCTCTCAAAATTCGCACCTACAAGTATTGCAATGTCCCAGGAGGAATTATTTTGAACTGAAGTCAACATTCATGTGGTTTTTCCTTTTAACTGCTGGAGAAGGACTGAGTATATTACTCCTATGACTCCTTGTTCTTAAAAGAAAAAACAGAGAGAGAGAGAGAGAGAGAGAGAGAGAGAGAGAGAGAGAGACTGTTCCAGCCATATTCATAGGCTTCCTTCCTAAACATAGACAAATAATTGAAAGACTAAAATCAGAATTATCTTTGAGCCTTTACTCATGAATAAGAGTATTCGGGAAAGCACAGCCCTCCCTATTTAAATATAGCCAGTAGATTGGGTGCATAGCTATACTACAATCTTACCTATTCATGTTGGTCAAGTGCCAACTGAACTGATACTCTGTAAGCAGAAACTGTGCTGAATACAACCTCCTTCCAGCCTAGGGATCATTGAAATTACTTACCCACCTGGAATCTCATTACTGAGAGAAAAGTGAGATATAAATGAATAAAACAACAACAACAGCATATTAATAGAATAATATTATATAATAATGTTGTTTCCTAGACAACAACAATAACAACAACATATTAATAATATAATATAATAATAATGTTGTTGTTGTTGCTGTTGTTGTTGTTGCGTGCCTTCAAATGATTTCTTGAAATGTTAATAAAACATATATTCACACATAACTAAAAGAGGAAGATTTTCTGACCACTGCACAATAGAAGTTGGGTCTTTATCTTTCCATCCTTGGAACCTTGCCTTTTAGCAATAGTAAGAACATCCAAGATTCAACCACACTGACCATCAGTTAAATTCTCTGCCACAAGGATATAACTTTAATGAAGATTTCTTGCTGTTATTTACTCTCAAGTCAGCTACTTTTATGGTAACTCTACGAAAGAGAGAACTCCAAGATCTCTAGTCATCAACTGGCCTTCTCAGATCACCAAGCTGAGAAAGGCTGTGGCTTCCTAGATTGAATCAATCCACCTGTAGTGTAGTCTTCCTCTTTCCCTACTGCCTTACTGTCTTTTCTGGTGCACTATACCATCTCATGTCCAAACTATGACAGCCTCAGTTTCAACATCATTACTTCTAGTGAACGTTCATTGGTTGATTTCTCTTTGTGTATGTGTGCCTTCAAGTTGCCTGTCAACCTATGGCAATCCCATGGATTTCACAGAGTTCCCTTAGGCAAGAAATATGCAGAGGTGGTTTTGCCAGTTCCTTCCTCTGAAATATAGCCTACAGCACCTGGTATACACTGGCGATCTCCCAGTCTCGTACGAACTAAGGCTGATCTTGCTTAGCCTCCAAGATTTAGTCAGCAAAATTTAGTCAAACTTTTGCCTGATTCTAACCGGCTACAGCCAATGCATCTTTGAATGAGGCCTGCAAGGTCAGTCATACATTGAGCAGACCATTCATATTAACCAGTTTTATATTTTTTTTAAATGGACATTTGTTGAGAAAATATTGTTTAAATGAATAGATTAAGTAGGATGGTCTTATGATGTAATGCATAAGAAAGAGACATGGACCAGAAAAGAATCTGATTTCATCTCTCCTTAAGTCTAGAATGTTAAATATACCAGAAGATCTATACCATACTTATTTATCTGCATATGTAGATGGGCTCTTATAAACTAAGTTAAATGTTTTTGCCAAATAACTGTAGAATACTTCCCTGTTGCACTAATGACAGAGTAGATGGCTATTATGAGTAAAATTAGTACCACGTTTCCTTTCATTTTTAAAAAACCTTTTTAAAATCAAGGCCTTGTTCAGACTCCTGGTGCTTTGAACTCAGTTTTCTTTTCTTCTCTTCCCTCCCTTTTTTTCTATTTCTGTATAATTCTGTTATGTGTGATCTTTGTGCTTCTTCCTATGTAATTTTCATTTGCTTTATTGAGCTCTTTTCCAATATAATGGGCCTGATTCATCAGCTGTGCAAAGGGTGGCGTGGATGCAAGGATTTGAGGTAGGCAAAAAACCAACACGAAACAAAAATAGTCCTTGCCTGGCTGAAATGTTTTAAGCCCTGGGAAATGCAATTAGAGCTGTATTGACAAATGGCTGTTTTCTGGACTGAAAACCAGGAGTGGGGCATGCAGGGAAAATTCTGTTTGGAAGGCTGTGTGTGTGTGTGTGTGTGTGTGTGTGTGTGTGTGTGTGTGTGTGTCATATTTGAAAGTCAGACTGTATTGGTACACATGCATACTTTCCTATCAACACTATATGAAGTGGAAGAGTTACGAGGCATAAGAGTTGCATTAGCTCTCCCCAATCTGCTCTCTAAGGATCATGCTACATGTATCCAGATGATTTTTAAATTGTGAATTTTAAATCTGTGTTGTTTTAAAATGCGTACATCTTATTTGTCCTTTTTAAATTGATGTGTGTTTTAATTGGTGTCTTTTTAACTGATGTTGTTTGTCTGTTAATTGTTGTTGTTCTTTCCTTCAATCCATGGGGAGAGGCAGGTATGAAATAATAATTATTATTAGTATTAATATTACTATTATTAGAATACATTTGAAAGAAAGTAGATTGAAAATAGTTGGCTTAGAGTGTCAGTTTGGGACTGGACTGGAGAGACCCAGGTTCAAACCCCCACTCAGCCATGAAACTCAGCAAATGATTTTGGCTAGCAACTTATCTCTTAGCCTAGTCCACAGATATTATCACACTAGGCTTTTAAACCACAATTAATACTTATTTGACAATACTAATTGCATGATGCCAGCTCTGTTTCATCACTACTGTCCCTTTGGAGATTATCACACGGGGATAGGAAATGGGAGAAAAATGTTATGCTCTCATCAAAGGAAGATTTTCACACGACGTCATGCATATACCATACTTGTCCCATTATCGAAGCATTGTGCCAGTGCAACTTCTCATTATTGAGAAAAAAGCATCAATGGCTTGCCAATAGCACTTCATTAGCACTATTGCAAACACATGAAAGGCAATCACGTTTCAATAGCACCATTGAGAATCTGTAATTAAACCTTTCAGAAATAAATTGAATCTCCCACTTCCCCCAATGTGCCGTTTGGCAGAATCACTTCCTGTGTCACACTTGTGAGTCACAGGAGAGTTCCTTAGTGGTGAAAGATTATCCCTTTTTCCCCCCTCTCCAATCACAACCCCTTCTTTCAACATGTGCAATGTAAAAGTGCTGTTTTACCATTTGTGAATCGTTATTGTGACACCATGTGAAAGTAAGTGTTGCAATTTCACCTAAATGTTAGAATAGCACTATTAAAGTTTTAATAGCCCTCATGTGATAATCATTTCAGAATTTTACTTTTCATTGATGGGGAAAACCCATCAATAAGTTCCCATCATGCTGCTTTTCCATTATTCCACTGGTGTGATATATCCCTTATATGGCAGTTCCAATATTGGCAGTCATTTTGTGTCAGTGTCTCCTGCTCTCTTCCTTTCCTCCTCCCCATCACTATTCCCATGCAGGTTGTTTTCCTCCCCTCCCCTTTTCTTTTCTTTATTAAATCACCTTAGCAAAATTCAAGAATTGCATTAAAAAACAAATACAAAACTCTGAAAGGCACACTGAGTAGAGCATAGAGCAAGAAGGTGGGGTTAGGGAGGAGTGCAGAAGAGAATGTGATGGGCCATCAATGACAAAAACATCCCAGTCATGCTGTTTCACAGTTGTGTGATAATGAATACTTCTAAACTGATATGTTTCTGTTTTCTTTTACTGATGTGATTTTGTCGAGAACAAGGCTCAAGTAATAAGCTCATTGGGCACTGGAAGATAAGAATAAGTTAGGGAAGGCCAGTGAACCATCTGGGCCATCTTTGGTTGACTGGAAGAATGTTTGCATATGAAATGAACAGAGAAAGTGATAAACATAGCAATTTGGGTTTCAATGTGTTTTCCATCAGGAATTGAAAAAGTTACTTTTTGGCCAATAGTCCTAAAATGCTAGTGGCAATCCTGGCAGGGGGATTCTGGCAGCTGTTGTCCAAAAATAGTAAGATGTGCACACTACATTCATTATCTCATTTCTTCTTATCATAAACCTGTAATGTAGGTAAATAATATAATCCCTATACTACAGCTCGGGAGACATTGAGTTCTGAGTGACTTGTCAGACTCCCCATGTCAAGTCTGGGGCAGTGGTAAAATTTAAATCAGGGATTTTCTCATTTAACACTCATACTGCTTCAGCTGCAGTAACATACTTTAGTTAATGTTTATTTGATCATGTAGTATTATTTTGATGCCAGAGTTTATAGTTCTGAAATGACACTGCATAGCATTTGTTTGTTTTCTCTTTTCTCCTTTTCTTCATTTTTGTTCCTTTCAGATTGCATCTACACTGAAAAAATAATGCAGTTTGGCACCACTTTAAGTCATGGCTCAATGCTATAGAATTCTTGCATCTGTAGTTTTTATGAGAGTTTTAGCCTTCTCTGTCAGAGAGCTCTGGTGACACAACAAACTAGAGATCTCAAGATTCTGTTGGATAGAGTCTTGATAGTTAAAATGGAGTCAAACTGCATTAATTCTGCAGTGTGGCAGAAGCCTAAATCTAACATGCAGCATGTTTATAACCTAGTTAATTTTGAGATGTGGCTATCTTTCCTCTCTTTGAAAAGTCAAGCATAATTTGTCCTTCCATCAAGCATGAACAAGGTATCCAAAGGAGAGCTCTCTACCTTCAATACAACTCAACAGTTTGACGTCTACAATTTTATCAATGAATGCTACTCTCAACTGGTATCTTGTAGTATTCAAACTGAAGAGTATTACCTAGGCAGAAAGGGCTAATTTATTCTTTGACTTGGTTGTTTGCCAAATGCTTGAGCTGTAGTAGCCAATATGCAGCAGAAGTCTTTGAAGATTTTTGGTTACTATTCACCAACTTTGTTATTAATTACAAGTTGTCTTACCATTTGACACATAATTTCCTTATATTAAATGTAAAAATATGCTTGACATTATGATTATCTCAGAGACAGACTGCTTTACGACTGTGTTTCCAAGCTTAAAGTCGTTAAGTATACCTGTGGAAGGTCTGGAAATAGAATAAATGAAAGGAAGTACTCACTCTGTGTAGGAATTCAGGTAGCAAAAGGGGGAGAGAGATGAACAAATAGTCACAGGCAAACAAAACCCTCTTTCAACTGTCCTGAATATACAAGCTACTGTACTACTGAAGTCCTGGGGCTAAATCCAATTTTCATCTCCTTCCCTCCTCTCTCCAGTTAGTTATTGTTGTGTGTCTTTAAGTTTTATCCAATTTATGGTCACCATATCATGGGAGTTTCTTAGCAAGATTGTTCAGAGGGAGTTTCCCATTGCCTTCCTCTGAGGCTAAGAGCATGTGACTTGCCCAATGTCATTTATAGGGTTTCATTGCCCAGCTGGGGATTGAACCCTGGTCTCCAGAGTTGCAGTCCAGCACTCAATCCACTATGCCATGCTGGGTCTCCCCAGTATCTTCCCCCAAATACCTAATAACTATCTCTATGATCCAGTTTTGGGGGATCATGGGGAGCTCAAGTGGGAAGGGCAAATCAACCTCTCCTAGTTCAACTGGATTCCACTATCCCAACAGAGGAAGCCCCTTATAATAGATCCAAAAGGAAAGGATTTACAGTGAGGGATCTATTATGAGGACAAAAAAGGAACCGTTGATGGCGGAGAAACAATGATGTTAATTGACCTGAGTATGTGAAGTACAAGACAAGTCAATAATCTGGCTTGCTGAACAGAAAAAGAGAGATATGATTGATTCAGATCAACCTTTTTCAAATAATCTACCATTTTGTGATCTGGGTATCCAAATAAATTTAACAAGCATTAGCAGCCATGATGAACTTTTGCTGAATTACAACCCATGCATCTTACTGATCTTTCCCTGCAGTGTGTTTTGTCAAAAGATGTGAATGAAGCTTGGATGGAAATAAGCGTCATATGGCATCATGAAACTAAAATAAAATCAAACCTTGCATTTTCTGATCCCAATGAGAAATTCAACTTATTGACCACTAGTATTAGATTTAACATTGTGCTTAGGAAACATATCCAGGGATAGCTATGTTGGCCATGTAGCACAGTACAATAACATCCAAAATCCACAAAATGCATCTTGCAAGCTTTTGAAGTTCAACTGGTTTTTTCATCAGGCAAAGGTGTTAAAAATCATACAGGAGAAAAAATTATGATAATGTTAGTGACAAGCCTGCATTTGGTCAAGATGTGGCTGTACTCAGTTTAGGTGGTATTGGAGAGACATTCATGCAGGCCGGCCCCTCTTTCTTCTGGCCATGTGGATACTCCAAGATATAAACTTTTAGTTTCATTATCAAGACAAAGAGAGATGCTCCTCTTGAGATTTAAGTTGATTCAGTCCTTTGAGAAAGTTTGCCATGATGTGGCTAAAATGTGTTATCTTATGTCCAGAAAACATATCCGGAGGAGTTGTGTTAGCCATGTAGCAAAGTACAATAATATCCAAAAATCAGCATCCAAAAACATCCAGAAATCCACAAAACAGTGATACATTTATTGGACCAATCAACAAAATACAAAGCCAGTGGAGCTTCAAAACCTTGCAACTTATATTTTGTGCATTTTGGTTGGTAAACCAAACATATCACTCTATAAATGTATCACTGTATTGTGGATTTTGGATGCTATTGTACTTCACTACATGGCCAACATGACTACCCCGGATATGTTTTACAGTAGCATTTAAAGTCCCTGCTTTAACAACCTTCCATTCTAAAAGTCTGGCAGAATAAATAGGTCTTTGCCTGCCAATGCAAAGACACCTAAAAGACACCATCCTTGCTTCATTGGGAAAGGAGCTCCAGAGTCTATAGGTAGTGTGGGTGTACAGTGGACCCTTTGTATTCCCTGGAAGCTTGCGAATACTAGATCTGCCATAGCTTAAGTTAGTAACCTTCAGATCTATATTCACCTTCCATGTGTTATGAGAACATCTACTCTAGGCCACTATGTAGCCTTAGATCCCTAGGCTGGCCCTTCCTGAACAGGAAAAACTATAAAGTGTCTTCTTGCTTGGATCAGGCTTAGCTTGGACCACTAGGATTTCCTGAGCATTGAGGATTGCGTGGGTTTCCTTAGTTTGGTCCTTTGGTTCTCTTTAGCTGCAGCTCCTCCATTTGGTGGTACTCTTCAGTCATGTGAGATCCCCAAATGTGTCAAGAGATGTTGGTTTTACTTGTGTACTTACCATATTTTTTCCAAGATCCAGATGATGGTTTGGGAGTTAAAAGAAGTTTGGGGCTTTTGATCCTGCTTTCATTACTCTTTTTGTTTATACCAGGCTTGTGACTTTTTTAAAGCCAATTTTCTCTGGTTTTGTGGCACCCTCCTCCCCCACAAAAAACCTGCAGGTTACCTGATGGTCAAGAAGTCCCAGAAACCCCATCAGGAAAAATAATAGGTCAGGAAGATTTTTGCACAATTTTCTCTCAGTTTCAAATATCCTGAATTGTTGTGGAGGAAATATTCTGCAAAGAAAAACTTGTGGAAGTTTTTGTGTGGGGAAAAAAAAGTTTTCTGAGCAAAACATAAAAAAACATGTGTTTTTCTCTACAGAACAGTTATTCTGCAACACTGTTGGGACATTCAAATAGGGATTCAACTACAGAATATTGTAGAGGAATTTTCATTTCACCTTCAGTTGGGAGAAGGCCACTGTAAATTTTGGTCCTCACATCTGATGAAGAAATTGTTGAGGATTTACATCTCTAGCATGATTCCAGTCTTCTTCCATTACCTAACAATACAATTGCAAAGCAGCATATGAGAGTGTGTGTGTTCCCCCATACCATCTTGGCTGATAGATCCAAATTCCCTTAGTGAACAGAAATTACAGACAGCCTGCATGACTAATCTGTAATTTTTTAAAAAGCAAGTCCCTTTTCTTTGCAGGATTAGACAGATCATTCGGACTAACCTAATAATGTTAGCTTTGCATTTATCTTTGCCAGAAGACCTTTGATCTGTTCTAAGGTTGGTTGGTTTTTGTGCAAATTCAGCCCATCTTTTGATTTGGGCCTCTGGCATCTATTGCAGCAGGTCTAATTGAGGTGAAGTGTAAGTGCCCTCTTTCTAATATGAGCAATGTAAACATAAATACTCTTGTGACTACATGAAGAATATTGTATAGAGACAGGGTGTCTGAGTCTTACTGGGCATGTGATTTTGTGTAATCTGATGCACTACAGGCTATAGAAGTGATGAAATGGCAGCATAACAAGCTTGTTTCTGGCATCAGAGGAGAATTATTATAAGGGCCAGTCTCACATGACCCTTGGCAAGTCCATGAGATTTTTCAGCTCATAGACTGAAGAAGTGTTCTACTTACTTAGTTGGTTCTCTGTCACTGAAAAATGCAGTGTCCACCCTGTTGTCTGGGTGTGCCTTGAACTTCTCCATTCACTGATCTTGTATCACCTGCATGGGCTTCCAATTTGCCAGATAAATAGATGGTTTTATTCAATATTCAAAAATAACATATACACACAAATGCACAAACATAAACACACACCAACCATCACAAATCCCTCCCCTTATTCCCCTCCTGCTTAAAAACCAAGGCCTCTCTGGCTGCATCCACACTGCAGAAATAATCTCAGTTTGATACTGCTTTAATTCCCATGGTTCAATGCTATGGAATTCTAAGAACTGGAGTTTGTTGTGGCACCAGAGTTCTCTGACAGAGAAAGCAAAATACCTCACAAAACTACAAATCCCAGAATTCCATTGCATTGAGTCATGACAGTTAAAGTGGTGTCAAACTGGATTGTTTCTGCAGTACTCATGCAGCTTCTATAGTGACTACATGGTTATGGAACTCTTTCCCACATGAACTTCTAAATCAAGACTATATTTCTCTGTGAGGCTTTAGGTTTTTAATCTATTCTTTTAATCTGTTCTCAAAGAATACTGGCTTTTTTATTTATTTATTTTAAAAAATATGTTTTTAAGGAAAGGTCCCCCCCCCCCCCGTTTTGTATTTCCTGGTGGACTGAGAAGTAATAAATAAATACGTTCGATTATGAATAAAAAATAAGAAAGCAAACAAATGTTTAACATGCTTTCCAAGAACAAAACAGTGGTTGTGAATCAATATTAATAGACTTTCTCTCTCTCTCTTTCCTCCCTTTCTCACACACATAAACAGTTTCCATCCCTTTTAAAAGAAATTTGCAAGCTTTGTTGAGATTTTTTTCCCCGTTCCAAAACAGAGAAACAAATAAAATCCACCGTCATTTGCACCATAGAAATACGAGCCAGGACTGTGATGAACCTGCTAGACATGAAATTTGTGAAATATGAGGATTCTGTTAGAAAAAAAAAGGTGGCAATCCCGATTCAATCCTCCTAAAAAAAAGGCTGAATGCACAGGGATTGACAGAATTTTTTTTTATGATTTGAAATATTCAAAACCTTGGGTGTAAATGGAGGAAATCTGTCAGTTTTGCTTACTCACACATTTCAAATCTTGAAAATCTCAAATTCTTTCCAGATTGTTTACTGAGAAATGTGCAAATTTCAGCAAGTTATTTGTAAACAGAGACCCAATCAAACTGCTTTTTTAATTGTGGTGCCCAGAACTGGACACAATATTGCAGTGGGGCCTGACCAAAGCAGAGTACAGTGGCACTATTACTTCTCTTGATCTAGACACTATACTTTTACTGATGCAGCCTAAAATTGCATTGGCCTTTTTAGCTGCCGCATCGCACTGTTGACTCATGTTCAACTTGTGGTCTACTTGGACTCCAAGATCCCTTTCATATGTAGTTTCATTCAGCCAAGTGTCCCCCATTCTATATCTGTGCATTTTATTTTTCCGCCCTAAGTGCAGTACTTTACATTTTTCCTTGTTGAATTTCATGTTGTTAGCTTTGGCCCAGCTTTCTAGTCTATTCAGGTCATTTTGAATTTTGATCCTGTCATCCGGAGTATTAGCTATTCCTTCTAATTTGGTGTCATCTGGAAATTTGATAAGTATGCTCTCAATTCTGTCATTCAGGTCATTGATAAAGGTGTTGAATAACACTGGCCCCAGGACAGAGTCCTGTGGGACCCCACTGGTCACTTCTCTCCAGGATGAAAAGGTGCCATTGTTGAGCACCCTTTGGGTTCGGCCAGTCAACCAGTTACCAATCCATGTAACAGTTACTTTGTCTAGCCCACATTTTACAAGCTTGTTTGCGAGGATGTCACAGGAAACCTTGTCAAAGGCCTTACTGAAATCGCAGTATACTATGTCCACAGCATTCCCTTCATCTACCAAGCTCGTAATAATTTTATCAAAGAGATTAGATTTGTCTGGCATGACTTGTTTCTCTGAAGCCCGTGTTGACTTTTTGTGATTATGGAATTGCCTTCACAGACGCTCTTTTTAATGATCTGCTGTAGAATCATTCCTGGTATAGATGTCAGACTAACTGGACGATAATTGTTGGGTTCCTCTTTTTTTCCCTTTTTGAAGATTTCTCCTGTTCTCCAGGAGTTTTCAAAGATTATTGCCAATGGCTCCGATATTACATTTGCCAGTTCTTTTGGATGTAATTCATCTGGTCCTGGAGACTTAAATTAATTTAGATTAACAAGGTATTCCTCTACTATCTCTTTACGTATTCTGTACTGAAATTCCCGTAATCTGTCCTCTGCTCCATTATCCTCAGGTTGAGCACCCTTTTCCTTTTCTGAGAAGACTGAGGCAAAGAAGGTGTTGAGTAATTCTGCCTTTTCTCTGTCTTCTGTTAGCATTTTGCCATCTTCTCCACACAGTGGCCCTACCGTTTCCTTCTTCTTCCTTTTGCTGCAGACATATCCAAAAAAGCCCTTTTTATTGTTCTTAACCTCTCTAGCAAGCCTGAGTTCATTCTGCGCTTTACCTTTTCTGAATTTACCCCTACACTGCCTGCTATTTCTTTGAATTCCTTTTTCGTGATTTCCCCCCTTTTCCATTTCTTGTACATGTTCCGTTTAAAACTTAGCTCAGTTGAAAGTTCCTTAATCATCCATCCTGGTTTCTTGAGACACCTCCCGTTTTTCTTTCTCACTGGAACCGTTTGAAATTGTGCCTTCAGTATCTCCCTTTTGATAAAGTCCCATCCTTCCTGAACTCCCTTATCTTTTAGTATTTCTGACCACAGGATCACCCTCAATACGTCTCTAAGTTTACTGAAATCTGCTCTCCTAAAGTCTAGAATGTGTGTCTGACTATGCCTGGCTTCTCCTTTCCATTGTATAACAAACTCCAGGAGAACATGGTCACTTCCACCTAATGATCCCCCCACTTGCACCCCATTAACCAAGTCATCCTTGTTGGTTAGGATCAGATCTAAAATAGCTGATCCTCTTGTTGCCTCTTCCACCTTTTGGACAATGAAATTATCTTTGAGGCAAGTGAGGAATTTGCTAGACCTTGAGGATTTGGCTGAGTTTGACTTCCAGCAAATATCAGGGTAGTTGAAGTCACCCATCACTACTACATCTCTCCTTTCTGAGTGTGTGGTCATCTGTTCTAGAAAGGCATCATCCAATTCCTCCATCTGACTTCACCCTCTTCACCCCCCTTCACCTCATGCCCCCTCTTTGACTGTCTGTTTTGTGTATGTTGTACTTATCTCCATGAGAGGTTTCATGCTTTCTCTTTTGTGCATTGCCACCCTCACCATTTGGGTACGATATTTCTATCCCTTTTAAATGCACTGCTATGCAGGGTGTTTACTTGCACAATTAGGGTTAGGGTTTGGAAAGAGAGCCCCTTTAGAGCTACCCTGATGTTGGTGCATTTATATGTACATGCTAAGGTGCACACTTCCCAGGAAGAAGCAGAAAAATCCAGCTCCTTTTTAGTCCTGCTTTTCTTCCTGTAGCGCAGCTTGGGTGCACTTTCCAGCTGGCGTCAAGGTGTGTGTCATCTAAATGTCCTGCCTTGAAGCCAGCCAGAAACCTGTTTATTTTGACCATCTGTTTTGCCCATTAGTTACGTAACTACCTTAACTGCATTAAGTAGTATGTCTGAGCCTGAGCCTCCCAGATCTATTTTACTGGGCAGGAGCTGAATTGGGCAAAGGAGGTCCATTTTGCTGGCAATTGCAGAGTGGGTGGGTGATGTTTCCACCTGCTCCTGCTATCCTGTGGGGCTGTAATAATAAGTGGAAAAGAGGTTCTGCTTCTGATCATCTGAGCCTCTCTGGCTGGGAGGAATGGGTGAAAACATGAAACACTCATACCCTTTTCACCATCAGAATGGACTCTGAAAAAGAATGGGGGGGGGGAACAATTGTGATGATACTACCAAGATCATCACTATGTAGGGCCCATCAATATGGATGTGCTGCAGAGGTGTAACTCCTCCCTGTTTAGGCACATTTGTCAAAATATACACCATTTTAAAAACACTTTTCCTCCCAAATTTACATATGCGCTGATATTCAACATGAGCTACAAAGGTCCCAAACACACTGCAGAAATAATCCATTTTGAAACCACTTTAACTACCCTGGCTCAGTGCTAGGGAATCCTGGAAATTGTAGTGTGTTAGAACACCAGAGCTCTCTGACAGAGAAGGCTAAATTTCCCACAAAACTACAGTTCCCAGGATTCCCTATCCTCACAGACATTCACAGGATTCACAAACGTTTAGAAATAGTTGAAATTAAAAAGCTTCTTGATAATGTTCCACTTTTGGAGAAAGGCGGCATATAAATGAAGTGTGTTAAAGAGCCAGGGCAGTTAAAATTATCTCAGATTGGATTATTTCTGCAGTGCATTTTGGACCTTAATTAAGTAATAGCTCCAGGCCTGATTCCTACCCAGCCCACCTTAACAGCCAACAGCTGCACTGGGTGAAGAAGACCTGTTCAGCTTCCAAACAGGGTGCAAGGAGAATCACATTTCCAACCAGATAGTAGGGGCTATGACAAGGAATTGCAACAGGAGTCCTGCTTATGATAGTTCCAGCCTCACTTACTGGTGGGAAATGTTATTCTCAATAACAGGTCCATAATTCTAGGTTACAAATTCGTGACTGCATGGTTTGGTTAACAATGTTTTCTTCACTGAAACAAATTGCAACTTGTGAAATGTATGGATCTCAGAGACATAATGTGTTCCCAAGGGAAGCTAAACAGGTATTCCAACCCCTCAAATTTCTTTTCCACCTTTAACTGGAAAGGACACCTATCAGTCTATGTCCGTTGTTCCCAAGATGTACACCATGTCTATGTTCTGAATCACCACAAGCGTCTGATTCATGTAGTCTTCTCTTTAATCTACTCTACCTATGTTTAATAGGTTTATATATTTTAAAGCATGGGGGAGGGAAGAGTTTAGTCAGCACCTTCAAGGCCCTGCAAGCACAACAAGTTATCTAATGTACCCATTGTTTTTTTGTGCTGTCTATATTTTAGGCGGTTATGATGTCCCATTATCAAGTCATCTCTTGGCCATGGCATCCCTTTGAAACTCTGACCACTTACTGTAATTTAAAAAATAGCCACAAGCCTTTCACAAAGCATGGGAGGTTATCACAAAGCACTGACAAATATTCAGCTGGCATAATTACATTCTACCTCCATATAATTGTTTATGATAATTATATCCCTGTCTTCATCCCCTGTGGCAGTTTGGCATGAATACATGACTCTTTGCTTCCTGTCTTGTCTGTTCTTTGGCGTGATTTGCTTAGATTATGGTCAACTTGGGTCCGCCCTGAGAAGCTTAAGGTAAAGATACATGAAACATCCTAAGGAAAGTCCCTGCAGTTTCCTCACCATGATGGTTACCTAGCTTCAATTTCACCCCACACACAAATACCTATTTGTCATACCGTGAAAGTGTGTCAACTTCAGGATGTTCACTTTGGCCATTCTTAGTTTTTAGAAGTACAAAGAGGCCTATACATATTTATGCTTACATTACCTTATTGAGGCAAACGTTCATAGACATTTAGAAATAGTCAGAATTAAAAAGCTTCTTGGTAATGTCTGACCTTGGGAGAAAGGCAGCATATAAAAGAAGTTAAATAAATACATAAATAATGTGTGTTAATCCACCACCTACCCACAATTAGAAATGTTGGCCTGTATTCTGTATCAACCACTTTATTGTTGTCTTGTGCCTTCAAACTTATGGTGACCCTAAGGTGAACCTATCATGGGGTTTTCATGGCAAGATTTGTTCAGAGGCAGAGAGAGTGTGATTTGTCCAAGGTTACCCATGGGGTTTCCATGGCTGAGCAAAAATTTGAACCTTGGTCTCCAGAGTCCTAGTCCAACACCCAGAGCACTACACACATAAAGAATGAATAATTAAATAACCTCTTCTGCCCTGACCCTCCTCATATCTAACAGAAATGTCATTCACTCATACTCTGATCTCCAGTAGAATGGACCTCCTTGCCCCTATGCAGCTGATGACCAGTAAGATAGGTTGGGGGGAAGTTACGATCATGGCAATACTGTATAGTGGGCCCTAGTGTCTGATATGGTTAGGTTTCAGGACTTCCTCCCGCATGAATACCAAAGTCTGTGGATGCTTTTGCCCCATTAAATACAATAGCATAGTAAAATGATGTCCCTTATATAAAATGGGAAAATCAAGGTTTGTTTTTTGTAATTATTTTTTAATATTTTCAGGCAGTAGATGGTTGAATCCATGTATAAAAAATCTGAGGATATGGAGGGCCGACTGTAGTGGTCATGAATATGGAACAGATATGGCTTAATAAATCTAAGTAACTATTAAGTCCACTTACCATGCCCTATGAGAACGCCTTAGGAAGCTGGGTATGTTTAGCCTGGAGAAAAGAAGGTTAAGAGGTGATATGATAGCCCTGTTTAAATATTTGAAGGGATGTCATATTGAGGAGGGACCAAGCTTGTTTTCTGCTGTTGTAGAGACCAGAACGCGGAACAATGGATGCAAGCTACAGGAAAAGAGATTCCACCTCAACATTAGGAGGAACTTCCAGACAGTAAGGGCTGTTCGACAGTGGAACACACTCCTTCCTCGGAGTGCAATGGAGTCTCCTTCCTTGGAGGTCGTTAAACAGAGGCTGGATGGCCATCTGTAGGGGATGCTTTGATTTGGATTTCCTGCATGGCAGGGGGTTGGACTGGATGTCCCTTGTGGTCTCTTCCAACTCTACAATTCTATGATTCTATGATTCTTGTTATTTATGTGTGTGTGTGTGTGTGTGTGTGTGTATCTGGCGCTGGACAGACTGTCTGAAAAGCGTGGCCTTCTGGTCTCTTCCAACTCTATGATTCCATGATTCTAAGAAAGCAGCTGATATAGCATACTAGCTGTTTATCTTTGCTTCTTTCATTCTCACATGCAAGAATGAAACATTTCAAATGTTAAAAAACGTCATGCAAAAATTGTATACAAATTATTTTGCATTCAAAATATTGTATCTTGCACAATTTCCTTTTTGTGCATAAAATATGTTTTGCACAAATAAAAGTTTGCAGACAAGTCAAGAAATGCAAAAAGCCACCAAAAATGTAAAAACACCCCAAAAACCTTAATATATTTCAGAACAAGTTTAGACATATTAAGCATTCTTTCTCATTGATGATGAAGAGTGTTTGGAAATTACAACTGGTCCAAAGAGCCACAGACAGATTGTTAACAGGGGCAGGTTACAGAGACTACACAACGCCCTATTTGAAACTGCTCTACTGGCCACCAGTTTATTTCTGGGCTCAATTCAAAGTGCTGGTTATGATTTATATTTAACTTAATGCTACTGGCTTTTCAGTTTGACATCTTAACAGAGTTAATGGCCAAAATCCTACATAGACTTGGTGAAACATAATGTTATATCAAGTATATCTCCACCCCCTTTCTCCCCATGCATATAACTAACATGTTTGATGCTGGAGCACATCCCTATACTCAAGTGGCCAGGAGAGAGGTTGAGCTGGCTGTATCTGGCTGTGTTTCTGAACCAAGGAGCAGAGGGACATCTTCACCCCCTTGGATCAACAGCATGAAACTGGAGATCCATGCCAGAGCATGGATATGTTACTGTATACAGAGCCAGAGGCTGAACTCCAGCCTCTACTTAGCCATGAAGTGGTCATGGAGGTGTTTGCTCTGGCATCAAAACAGCTCAGTTGTGTATGTGAATAAGGGAGTGTCACACAAGAAGGTACTGAATACCTCTTTGTGCAACAATCATATGGTGGCATAATGGGAATTTATATCTGCCTATGCCACCAATAGGCTTCTACCCACTGATCGAGAACAATGATTTAACAATACAGTAATTAGTCTGTGCATCTGAGTAGTCAGTGGATATTCCTTCCTTATTGCTTTAAAAAGTTGAATTTTTGTTTTCTGAAGACTGAAATATCCATGTTTGCTGTTCTTCTTCTATGTAATCTTTTGTGGGTTGTCATAACACTGCCTTAATTAGGCATAATCCCAGCATCAAAGGACATCAGTGCAGGAAACCAGTCAAGTAAATTATCCATTTATGCAATTGATGCTGTTTTAAAAAAAGAAAAGAACTCAGGACAGAGATGTTATTTTGGAACTGATGACTGATTATGAAATCACCACAGGTTTTTGAATGAAACACAAACTGCTCCCTACAATCGGACATGACTTGGCAATCTTGTCAAAGGAGAAACCTTTACCTTTACGGTTCTCTGCTGTCTCCTAGCCTGCTGCATTTGCCCACTTTTGATAAAAACTAAACTGTGTAATAACATTTGGGTGTAACTCAGGAGAGGCTCCCTCAAAATTAAGAGACAGAATCCTTTTAAACACATTTAAATACCATTCTACTTTGAATTATTCACTGAACATTTATTGTTTGGACTACAGTTTCCAAGAAAGCATAGCCACTGACCATGCTGATTTGGAGAATTCTGGGAACTGCAGTCCAAAAATAACATTGCTGAGGTCCAACACAACCTGGGGGGGGGTAGTCTGGGGAAGGTTGCCAAGTGTATGCCATTGCATTTGTGCACATTCTAGAAAGGGTAGAAAAGTCCTTATCCCCAGACAGCAGGGCTAAACAGATGTGAAAACTACACATGTTCTAAGGCTCAGGTTTTTCATTTTAAGTCACATGGAAGGATATTCCCTAACAAGCTTGATGTCCACCCAGTGTGAGCAAACCAGTCTATTAATCTATTTTAGCAAACACATGAAAGAGTCCTGTGGCATTTTAAAGAATGACCTATTTCTTGAAGTATAAGCCATGCATCTGATGTAGACCAGTGCATCAGAAGTGCAACATAGGCTAAAATCCTGTTGGTGACATAACATAGGC
This sequence comes from Sceloporus undulatus, assembly GCF_019175285.1. NCBI lineage: Eukaryota > Metazoa > Chordata > Lepidosauria > Squamata > Phrynosomatidae > Sceloporus > Sceloporus undulatus. The sequence continues at coordinate 230,506,903 of NC_056525.1, forward strand.
ATAGTTTGGGTTACTGATGCAGAGTGATCTTTTTGAACAGTGTGGGATGGACATATCCAGCTGATGACAGTAGGAGTGGAGTTCCACATGCTGAACTATTCCAGATGCACAATAATGCACCTAAAGTAGTGTGTGAAAGTGCATTGCATGTAGACTATGTGCACTGTGCATGGCATATTGACAGCTATACACATTCACTGTTTTTCATACATTGTGCTACAGTGTTATAGAGGGATTTTGATATCTGCTAGGGTTTGGTTCCAGGACCTCCTGTTGATATCAAAATCCATGGATGCTCAAGTCCCATTATCTAAAATGGGACCTGAACATCCATGCCTTATATAAAATGGCAAAATCGAGGTTTGCTTTTTGGAATTTTAAAAAATGTATATTTTCAACCCATGAATAGTTGAATCCATAGATACAGCAGGCTGACTGTATTCTGCATCATGATTGTATGATGGCAGCATAGCATAACTCCACTGACAGATATTTATGCTATGTTGAGGCAATAGAGGTTCTCCATCATTGTATGCAGCAGAGCAGTGGGACACAGGTTCCAAACTGAGCTTTAATCTGAACTGGAAATGAGCTAGCCAAGTTGATGAACATATTTGGGGGCATAAGGATGAAATCCTGGATAAAGCATAGAGTAAAACACAAAGTAGATTCACCAGTCCACTGACACAGAATGCATCAGCCACCACTGCTATACAGTTTTTGTGCTTGGAAGTGGAAGCATAGGTGGAGAGGTTAGAAGGAAATTAAATGTAGAAAGCACTGACACTGACAATTACATTATTAACATTGGCTGTTCACCAAACTGTTGCTTATGAGACTCATGAGACCTAAGGATCTGCAAATATATATAAACACACTTGCATATTTAATGTGTACATGTGTGTGAAGTGGGCTGCTATACATTATTTTTTCATGGAAAACATGTCATATGCACATATGCTAAATTTATATTTACCCTGCTGAGAACACTCTTAAAAACCGCCTGCAACAACTGTGCCATCTGCATTTGGTTTTTTTCTCTGCTGAATGTCTCGAAGATTTATTAATTCAGCTAATTACAGTAATTAGACAGAAAGACTCCATTACTAACTAAAATAAAACAAAAAATTAACTTCATCTGCTGTGTAATATAAACAAATAATTTAGTCATTCAGCAATTCAGGTTGTTTTACTGGCTTCCTAAAAACTCCAAAACTCTGCCTTGCTGTTTGATGTCAGAGGGACAAAGAAAGATTGAGGAGGGAGAGGAGGATGGAGGGAGAGAGAGATTATTTGTGGTCAAGGCTTTTCATTCTGTAAGACTAAGCACTTTCCATTTACACTTTGCTTAAGAATAGCTTTGTGCTTCAAAACAGTCTGGCACATACACTGGTGAGAGAATAATAATAATAATAATAATAATAATAATAATAATAATAATAATAATAATAATAATAATTCTACAGGAGCAGTCTCTTGTTTGCATCTGAAAAGTCTAATAAAGCCAGGGAGGAAGCTCATTGAGCATGAATAGGACTGTACTATTAGATTTTTCATTGTATACACATTTTAAGCATACATAGATTTTCAGGTTTCAGTCTTGTGCATGGACTAGGGAGTAAGTCCCACTAAAGTTACAGTGGGTTGACAGTTAAACAATAGAAAAATCAGCTTTTAAAAGCAGGCATGTGTAAGTGCACTTGCAGTTGGACTGAAATTTCCAGCAGCCCTAATGAACATAGACCATTGTGAAAGATCGTGGGAGTTGCAACATAAGAACAGCCAAAGTTGCCTATTTGAGAGCCATTAGGGCTGAAGGGCGGGATATAAATACCTAAATAAATAAATAAATAAATATTTCAGTTTAAAAATAATTGGCACTGCATCTCCTGAATAAAGCAGATGCTGAAGGAATGACCTAGCCACTTTATAATAACATACCTTTTTAATTAATAGCCAATTTTATTGTTAACTGCCTTCAAATTGATTTTGACCTATGGTGACCCTATGAATGAGAGATTTCCAAGTCTCCTTATCTTCAACTGCCCCACTCAGCTCTTGCAGACTCATGGCTGAGGCTTCTCTGATTAAACCTATCCATCTGGGATGTGGCTTTTCTCATTTTCTATTGTCCTCAAATTTACTAAGGATTATAGTAATTTCTAATGAGACCTTCCTTCTCATGATATGGCCAAAATATGACAACCAACTATTGCCTGTTAGGTGGTTCTCAGCAAACATGTAAGAAAGTAATCATTTAAAAAAAAACACCCTCAAATCAGCCACTTTGAACTTCCCTAAAAGCATATTAAAATAGGCCTTTTAGGAGAAGAAAACAAAAACAAAATGAAAGCCAATAGACTTTTCCATCCTTCCCCTCAGAAGTTTTATTCATCCTTGAAATGAAGCTGTCCCAGCTTTCTCTACCTTTCTCTACCTGGGGTTTCAGTGCAGCATCAACCCACATTGGAGGGTTAAGGAGTAGTAGTTATCCATAAGGATTCCATTACCCTCATAAGGAAACCCATCCATCCTTGTGCCAACTTTGAGGGTTTGTATCTTCTATGTTGGATCAAAGAGACAGAACAGAGGTGCTACTGGTTTTCTTCTCACCTCATTGTACAGCAGCCTCTCTAAACTGGTTAAAGTGATCTGAAAGGTATTGCTTGATAACTCCAGGATGGTGGTTCTGGGGGATTCAACATGCACACTGAAAATATTCTGACAGGGTCAGTTTAAGACTTAGCATGATAACATCATATAGAGGTGCAAGGGACTGCATGGGGTGTCTATTACAAGTAAAGCATTCCTAAGAGGCTACATTATGGTTACCATGACATCCACATGGCTATCTCAGTACATCAGTGTTCACCATACCTGGTTCAACTCTTGACTTGGTCTTTGCTGTTGGGTGGATGAGAAATTATCTGGTTTTGGGATGGAAGGTCAGACCACTTCCTTGTGTAGTTGCAGGATCAATTAAGATGTTTTGGCCCCAGAGACTTATCGAATCTGGAGGATTTCTGAATGCTTTTGGAAGAGATTTGACAGCTGAATACGCTGTCGAGCAGCATTAAAGATCAGTCTCTTCTGGCTGCCCTATCCAGATGACTTTTAAACTGTGAATTTTAAATGATGAATTTTTAAATGTGGGTTATTTTAATATGCATGTGTGCTATTTATTCTGTGGAATTGATGTGTGTTTTTAACTGATGCTGTGTATTGCTGAAGATTTTGTCAAGCCCTTGGTGAAATTATGGAACATTGAGATGGAAAGGGCCATTGATACATTCATTCCTGAGCAACACGTCCAGTGCTATGGAGCCCATAATCACCTCTGGATCCAGAAGATTTATGAGAAATGGAAAAGGCTGGATGATGGTTAGAGTTTAGGTGTTGTAGGACAAGGAACAAGTACGATTGAAGATCAGTAAAAGCTCTTTATTGTGCTTATTTTGCAGCAGTGGGGGTTGTAATACATTGTCACACAATGTCATACAGTGCCTCCACTGTTGCATCCTTGACATGATGCCCAGAACAGTTATTGTAACTGGTGAGCATCCTGTTGGAATCAGACTTAGAGAGACCAACAGTGAAGTTTGTCAAGCACTTCAAAGAAAAAGTAGCTCATATTCACTCAGAATGTGATGCCGTGGTTATTGTAGAGTATAAGGAAGTGTCCGGTCCTCCACCTGGTGAGGTTTTCTGGGAGAAATTTCAGTTGTTGCGATGGTGTGGACAAGATGTTTGAATTAGTCTGCCAGAGGTAAACTTGACCCTTTTCCATCTTGTTTGATACAATCTAGCAGATATGGATAGATTGGGTGGATTCTGGGGATGGTAAATGCTTCACTATGTCAGGGGGAGGTGCCTGTTGCCTTGAAAGAGGTTGTGGCTTTCTTCTCCTCAAAAGGACCTCTTTGGACACAGAGATATATGAGAACTATTTCCCTATCACTTAGAACCCCTTCTGGGGCAAGGTGCTTGAGCATGTGGTGGCTGGTCAACTTCAGATGTTCTTGGAGGAAATGGATTATTTGGACTCAATTCAGCCAGGTTTCAGGCTAGGACACAGCCAGGTTTCAAGCTAGGTACTGAAATTATCTTAGTTGCTGTGACTGATGACCTACTCTGGGTGTGAGACAATGTTAGTGTTACTGTAAAGATTTTCCTGATGTCTCAGTGGCTTTGGATGCCACTGATCATAGCATCTTAATGGAACAGCAGCATCAGATGGGAATGGGAGGCACTGTGCGATGGCAATTTAGCTTCTATCTGCTGGGTCAGTCTCAGAGAGTAGTGCTAGAGAATTCCTGTTCAGCCCCATTGCTGCTAGGTTGTGGTATCCTGAAAGGTTTCATTCTATCCTGTCTACTCTCCACTATCTATACGAAGCACTGGGAGAGATCATTAAAAATTTTGGGATGGGATGCCATCAGTATGCTGATGACACTCAGCTCTGTTTCTCCTTGTCTTTAAAGTTGGCTGGAGCTGTAAAGATGCTGGACCAGTGAGTGGATACTGTAATGGTCTGACTGAAGACCAAGAAACCCAATCCTGAAAAGACAGTGACTCTGTGATCAGTCTCAGGTCTACAAATTGGGTAAACATTCTGTCCTGGATGGAGTTACACTCCCCCTGCATTTACATAGCTTGGGAGTACTCCTGGGCCTAATTTACCTTGAAGCATATACATGGCTCTTTTCTTTTTTTTTAAATACATCTCTTTTAGCTCTTTAAAGCTGTTTTCGCTTTAACTTATTGAGTTGTTTAATATGCTTTTATCTTGTTTAAATTATCCATAGATTTTAATCTGGAATTGTTTGTGCTGTTTTATCTATTTGCTGCCCTGAGATACAATTGGAAAAGGATGGGATTAAAAATAATTTTATAAATAAATAAAAACAAATAATAAACAATTTTGCACAATAAGCAAGTGACTGTAGTGAATGCCTGATGATGAGGTTTACGTGTGTAAAAACAAAGCATTTGATGTATGAGGGTAGCAGCTCATATTTCCCAAAACCTTCAGCAAAACAGTCTTACAAACCATGCATTATTCATACATATTCTTCATTCAATGATATGGAAGGAAAGCATAAGTTGTTTGTGATTTCAATTAATAAGCAGGTGGGAAATGGCTAAATTTATGTGAGGAAATTATTCACTGTGAATTATCTGAGCAACGCAGGGAGGAGCAGTTCATAGAACACATGTGCCAGAAGACACTCAAAGTAGATGAGCTCCCTGTGATTTCTAAACAGAATTTGTTATGCAGAATTCATTGCCTGAGAGAAAAAGAATGAACAAGCTGTGCTCAAGATAGCTAGGAAAAGCCCTGGCTTTTAGAGCACATGAAATAACATGATTTAAGCATTGTGGCCTCTCGTTAGACGTGTGTTGCAGTGACATGTGTTGCAGTGACCATTAACCATCTGGAGTTTTACTGTAGGTTTCAAATGGATGTACTGATCAGGATCCCATTTAGAGTAGCATAAATTTACCCCAGTGTAGCCATCTTGTATTACTAGTTATTGCCATTGTACACAACCAGTGACTTGAGGAGAAGTATGGCCACACTCCCTCCTGTTGTGTAACAGTTGATCAAATTTCTCAACCACCACTAAAGACCACACACATACCACTTCCTATGTAACATGCCTACTCTTGTGTAACAGTTCACATAAGATCAGAGGGTTTGCATAAAATAAATCTAAATAGGACACCATCCTTGTATATCCTCTGAGAAAGTGCAAGCACTTGCATTCTGGCATTTTTGCCAGCACAAAGTCACAAGATAATACTGGCCAGTCTCATTTCCTGGACATGTAAAGTAGCTGATCGGCTGCTAGGACGGTGCTACATAAAGAGCAAACAAGCAAACACCACCATCAATGTCATAATCATATTACAATTTGAAAGGAAAGAAGAACAAATCTGTGTTATCCTCTCAATGACAATAGTTTAGATATGTAAAGAGTGCTATCACGTCACCCCTCAGTATTCTCTTCACCAGGCTGAACATGCCCAACTCCAGTTCTGAAGGTACAGCCACATTTTTTTCTTCCTTGCTTCTTTCTTTACTAATTCACAGTATGTCCTAGATCTCCCGGTTTCACCTTGCTAAGGTTACTAGAGATCTGGTTGCATGATGACCAGTAGCCCCTGACCAGTTGCTTTTGGACATGTGAGCACACCACTTCTACAGCTAGCATCACATTGTTCTGTGGGCAAGTTCAAGCTGACTGGATAAGGATTTAATGATAGTGATTTTGTGTTATATTTCTTCTGACTCAAAGTGAATCCCTAAATCCTCACCTTGATGAGGTGCAAGATAACCAGATGAGAGCAAAAGAACTGTCCCTTCCAATTAATTTTTGACTTGCTATAGGCATAAACAAGGATGCTGCTGGATGGAGTGTACTTTTCTTGCTACTCCCTTCCAACTGAGTTATATCTTAAATACTTGAAGCTACAGTCATGTATGAGTCTCTGTGGACCCATCAGCTAAGCTCTCTGCTCAGCCTGTTTTTCTGTAGGAAGATTATGTTGATAGTTGAAATCTGATTTATTTATTTTTTTACAGTTGCCCCATGTTTTCTGAATGATTCTCCAGAGAAGGTTCACCACTGTTCCACTTTGCCAACACTTTGCCAACACACAGGAAGTATTGCAAAGTCAATTTGTTCCAAAAGTGTTTGAAGAATGGGAACTATAACAATTCCTTTTTTAATGATGCATCTTGCTATTTGATTTGGCTATGGCTTTGTGTTTCATACTGGAGTTGGATTGGGTATTGATTTTCAGTTCAATTAGCTTAATAGTTCCACAGGCCAATTTCAAAATGTGTCAAGGTTGTTAGGGGAGGAGGGATTCAAAGGAATCAATCCTAACACACCAGCTTCTTAAGAGATAAAGATACATCAGGAGTGGGAAGCAAGTGTTCTCCATGCATTGTCACACTGCAGGTTCCAGATCTTTTTGGCTGCAATGGCTAGGGTTACTGAGAGTTGTAAACTGGCATCCTGTTACCAGCATACACAAGGATAAGTGGTATTACAGAAGGGGAGCATTTTTATTGGCTATTGCAGCACAACAGCTATGTTCAGCTGAGGGGGATGGGAGTCAAGGCAAGTACAGTACTAATGTGCATTGAGCAAGCTGTGTGTGATCCTCACTGTAGAGTGCACAGAGGTCCAATGAGTGGCACACGTCAATGTGTGTCACATTGCTCATTGCAGATGCACAACAGCCATACACATTTACTAGTGATCTACATACATTGCACTATAGCAGTATCCAGCATAGGGTTTGCAAGCAGAACCCAATTCCACTGCTGGTTATTTGTGCTACACTGTGACAATGTAGTGTCTTAGAAGTAGTGTAACAACATCTGTATGGCATCATGGTTTTCCACCGTGGTTTGAATCCTATTGGTTAGGCCCAACTAGAGTAGATTCAAAAAAGCAATTGCTGAATAATAAACCAATGACTGTGATTCAAGATCAGCTATGCAGTTATGTAACTACCTTAGTTGTGTCTTTTAGCCCACTGCCCCAAATCCTAATTTACAGGCAGCAGTAACTGTGAGCAGAAGAAGTCTGTTCTCTTGTCAATCAGATTACAGCAGACTGATGTTTACACCCCCTTCCACAAGCAATCTCTGGTGGGACATTCAGAAGCAAGATTCTTGTCATAATTTCCCCACAGACTGATTATGGGACAGGGGTAGAAACATCAATATGATGAATTCTGATCAACAGTAGAATAGACCCCTGTTGCTCACAGCAGCTGCTGCCCAAGAAATCAGGATAGGGGGAATTTTTTTATTATCCCTATATATTCCCTACACTATTGAATATATAGGCATCATGAATATGAAAGAGTCACAAATATTTAATTCTAGGTTATACACTTGTAACTGTGACTGAATTCCAGCCGATACATGTTTGAATCCCATTGATTTCCTCCCTATATTGTCAGTATATGTTGCTACACCTCAGTCTCTGGTATTTCACACAGCTAGAACAATTGACATGACAGTGGACCCTGAGGTGGCATCTTAGGAATTTGCAGAGGTGTTTGAACATTATTCAGTAGTGATGCATTGCAGTGGTTCCGTTCCTTTCTCTCGGGCAGATCCCAGAGGCAGATCCCAGTTGCTCCAGTAAAAGGGAGTTCACCTGTGGTGTTCCACAGGGTGCTATTCTGTCCCCGATGTTATTTAACATCTATATGAAGCCGCTGTTAAGGAAAAAGCAACATGGGACATACAGTAAGAGAAATAAAACTTGTATGTGAGAGTCAGAGTGACTCAGCAAAAGCCAATTGAGAACCACACAGGTGTGAATGGTAAAGCAATTAACAGGTCCTGAATGCCAAGGACAAGAAATGCATAGTGGATAATTGGACACACCTGACAATTGTTAAGTGGTCAAGACTGAGATGATGAAATCATTAATTGTGGGATGAACAAGGAGAACCAATGAGAATGTTGTACACGCCTACTGGGTGGAAACAGAAAGCAGTAGGTGGTGCCATGATATGGCTATAATAATGACTATAGATCCCAGTGTATTTTGTGGGTAGTAGTGGATTGTATTTTGTGGGTAGTAGAGTGGGTTGTAGTAGGAGTGGATTGAAGAGTGAGGAGTTGAGTATTGTTTGGAGCTGTGTATATAGTAGAATAAAGTAGATCTTTTATTTAAGACTACTGAGTTGTCTGGTGTCTTGGGTGAAGCTACAAGAACCAGCAGGACCCTGGTGAAGAAGGGTGAAGACTTCTGTGGAAGCAAGAGTGAGAAGGCTTGGAGAGTTTGTCGGGGTCTTCAGCCTGTTCTCTGCAACTCTTGCAAAGATATAACAACTGGCCAAAACTGGTCAGCGTGGTGCACAACCAGGTGGTGAGTTCCAGGCCAGGTGAAGAGCCACAACTCCCATCATCCCTGACAGCCGCTGGGCGAGATCAGTCGGAGTTATGGTGCTGGGTGTTATCAGTATGCTGATGACACCCAAATCTATTTCTCCATGTCTCGTTTGTCGACCTCGAATTCTGATGGCGTCTCCTCTCTCAATGAATGTCTCCAAGCAGTAAGGGGCTGGATGAGGAAAAACAGATTGAGGCTGAATCCAGACAAAATGGAAGTGCTCACAGTAGTGGCCCCGAAACCAAGAATTGGGGTGCAACCTCCGGTCCTGGACGGGGTCACACTCTCCCTCAAGGACTGCGTTCACAGTCTGGGGGTGCTCCTTGACTCGTCGCTCCTGATGTCAAACCAGGTAAATGCGACAGTCAGGAGCGCCTGTTATCAGCTTCGGCTGATACGCCAGCTGCGCCCTTTTCTGGAAGTAAGGGATCTTGAGACTGTTGTGCACGTGCTGGTAACCTCATGTCTAGACTTCTGTAATGCGCTCTACATGGGGCTACCCTCGTGCTTGGTCTGGAAACTGCAACTAGTACAGAATATGGCAACCAGAGTAATTTCTGGAACATCCAGGAGGGACTATATTTCCCTGGTTCTAAAGTCCCTCCACTGGCTGCCCATTAGCTTTCGGACCCAGTACAAGGTGTTGGTTATCACCTTTAAAGCCCTAAATGGCTTGGGTCCAAACTGTCTTCGGGACTGCCTTCTCCCCTACAATCCTCTGAGAGAGGCCACAAAAATCTAGGCTCTCGGCTACCTCCCAGAGGGCATTTTCCATTGTCGCCCCCAGACTGTGGATGGCCTGCCGGGTGAGATCCGTCTACTTACATCCTTAGACAGCTTTAAAAAGACTGTTAAGATGGATCTCTTCCGGCAGACCTTCCCAGAATAGAGAACCTGGCCTCAGAAAAACGTCTGGGAATAAGATACTGCCGCTCCCATTGATTGCTTGCTGAGTGATGTTGTTGACCTTCTGGTCAGTTTTTAACTTGTATGTTTTTGTTTGTTTGTTTGTTTTTAAATTTTGCATTGGATTTATTACTTTTTTAAGTGGGGAGGGCACCAGGGATTTTATATGTGCTGTATTTTTAACTTTGTTAGCCGTCCCGATTGTTCTCAGAGGAGCGGGATACAAATAATTTTTTTATTATTTATTATATTATTATTATGCTGTCAAAAGCAGAACTGAATATACTTACCATTTTTTGGCCACAACACTGTGGTGATTCAGTGATTCTGGAATTGTCACCTCCCAAAGTCCAGGCTAAAGTATATTGTTGTCTGATTCAGAATTTTAAAAATGACCACAGAGAGGTTCCCATGATACCCATCCCTGCCTAGAAAGAAATCATGGGGGCTGGGTAGGCTAGAGCCATCAGCACCATTGTGTGACCATATAATTACTTCTGACATTCCTTGCAGAAAAGTTTCATCAGTGTTATGGAGAGGCATGAGAAAAGGCTGTTCATATGCACAACAGCGCAACATTTCCAACCCCAGTTCTATGGCCCTTCTATGGTCATTTCTGTAGGGGAACATATACTTATACACTAAAAAGATTCCCACCAATTAAATATTCATTTATGAAATATTCTTTTAAAATGTTGTTAATAGCATATGATAGTATACAATGGCATGGGATTAGTGTGTGTGGGGGGATTTTTAGCAACTATGCCACATGCAGCCCCATTGTTAAACTTTTTAGATTAGAACTGATGCCATGAATACTCATTAGAGGCTTGTGGGAATCATTTGGGTGATGCAGACCTGCATTAAGTTTTCTCAGTTTATAGTTGAACAAGTGAACTAAAGTCTCACTTAGAAATAAATCTCAAACACAGCATGCATGGAAAGAATTACAGAAATCTGAAAGGGAGCTTCAACGGACTTTGAAAGTTCAACAGGTAATGGGGCAGGGAAGCAGCCTTGGTTATCATTGTAATCTTGGAGTCCAAGGACAGTGTGAAGGCCAATAATGCATTCAGAATGAACACCAGCTATATAATATGGAAAGGACACATATCTTGCAATGAAAGCTAGAGTTCTCTTCTCCAAAGCCTACCCACTTCTCCTAGACACCGCAGCATAACACAATCATGCATTGTATAGCATCTTTGACAGTTGTCTCTCAAACAAAATTAAAAAGAAAACAAGTTCTTTGTAATAGTGTTATAGATAGTGTTGCTGCAAGGCACTCATAAAATGAATGAATACTGATGAATAGACAGAGAATTAAATCTTTTTTTTAATGGCAAATGGTTCGACCTGTTTAAATCCAGCAGAACAGCTCACATATTGTGTTTCATAAATGATCTTCTGGAAGGAATTGAGAGTCCTGACTTTTCTAATAATAATAATAATAATAAATTTTATTTATATACTGCCCTGTGGCGAACCAATCCGGGCGGTTTACAACATTAAAATAACATACAGCATAAAAACAATATATTTCCCTCCCCTCTTAAAAAGTTATTAAACTGCATATCTAAATTAAAACCACAATAACTAGTTAAAACAACAATAAATTAAACAAAATAATACCAACCGATAAACCACTGCAACTTCAGTTCTAAAGAAAAGATGTGATTATGTCACCTTCAGCCGCTGATTTTGGACCTTCAGTTTAATATGGTGGATATTTCAAATGATAAAAATTAGTATTCAGCACCTTAGACTTTCCACACTGCAGAAATAAAGCAATTTGACACTACCTTCACTATCCTGGCCCCATTCTCTAGACTCCTGGGATGTGTAGTTTGGAGAGGTATTCAGCCTGGTCTGTCAGAGAGCCCTGGTGCCTCACCAAACTACAAACTCCAGGGTTCTGTAGCTTAGAGTCATGATAATTAAAGTGGTATTAAACTGCTTTATTTCTGCAGTATGGCTACATGTCAAGGGTAAAAGCAACTTTTGATTAAATTCTCTTTTTCTGATAAGTGCCAGCGTTTCCCAAACAGAAGAAATGTTAATTAAATCTTAAACCGAGTCAGCGTGCTATAGTGGCTGGAGTATTGGACTGAGACTCTGGGAGGCCAGGGTTCAAATCCACATTCGGCAGTGGCAGCACCTGGATGACACTGGGGATGCCACACTCTCTCAGCCTTGGAGAAAGGCCAAACAAATTGTGTCCAGTAAGCGCCACTATTGGTTCATCTAAGGGTTGCTGTAAGATAGAAATGACATGAAGGCACAGAACAACAACAACAACAGCAACCTGATCTAGGTTTGTATTTGTTAGAAGGAATCTATTATCTTCAAATTATTGGGCATGGGCCAGGAGTCCATTCACACTCAGTGCTATTATTCCCCTAACTGCCATTGCTCAGACTCATGGAAACCTTGGGTTTGTGGCTTGGTGAGGCACTGGAGTGTTCTGGCCAAGAAATCAAAATATCACTCCCTAAACTGCAAATCTAAAGATTCCATAGAATAGAACCAGGGCAGATAAAGGAGAATAATAGCACAATAAATTTGTAGTGTGAATGAACTCCAGAATTACTCATACTTAAATGAGACCCATTGAGGTGTGCTATGATGAACCTAAGTCTCCCTTCACCTATGGAAGCCATCCAGACTTATAAATTGGATTTTTATTGAACCCTGATAATGAGGCAACATCCTGTACCTCACCTGAACACTGGAGGCTAACTTAGGGAGTGCAGGATGGGTTGTGCATGTTACATGCAGCTGTCCGGGAAAGCAGCCAAAGAGCTGATAAGGCAGCTAGTTCTCAAACAAACAACCCCCTCCCAGCACAGCAAAGTCAGTGTAAGCTACACAGTCCTAGAGAGTTGCAGTAGCTTTACCAAAAGGGATTACCAAAAGAATTGTCAGACGGTCCGAGGTTCAGGGTAACAGATAGGCAGATCGATGAAGCAGTCCAAGGTCAAGGTTTCCGGGTAGTCAAGACAAGAAGCCAAGGAGCCAGAGACAGAGTCTTTCCCCTAAAAGAGTCAGATATCCACTGGCAAAGAACCACACATGCTCCAGGTGCTTAAGAAGGCAAGGAGCTGGCCTTCAGCTGTGCCTGATTACGAAGACGCTTCTGATAAAGCCTCCGAGATCTTCGAAGGCCCTCTCTTTCTGCTCGACGCTCATTGAAGGTAGGCACACTGCCCAGATCCTCCTCCATGTCCACAGCCTCGGCACCAGGCAAACTTGACTGCTGAACCTCTGGAGGGGCCATAGACTCTGCTCCAGCAGAACTAGGGCCAACCTCTGGCTCCTCCATTACAGGTTCAAGCCCCTGGGGCTCTGGCTCCTCCATTATAGATTCGGATCCCAGAGGCTCTAGCTCATCCTCTGAGTCCTCCAAGCCATCTTCCAGGCTGGGCATGACAGCAGCTGTGCTCCAGCAGAGGGGAATAGCCAGGCAATTGCCACCACTGCCTTTCCATACTTACTCTGCATACACCTAAGACCAACCACTTCACTTTGCCTAAGAGGAAGGTTGGCTTTGAAGGGCACACAGGTTTCCCTGAGAGAGATTCATGAGTTTCCAAAGCTTACATGATATCCAATAGTATATGGGAAAGATTTACAAGTCACTTAAGTATCTTCTAGTGCTTCTTTTTAGTCATTTTCAAAACTGCTTCCTTTACCTCCAGTATAATGGCCATTGCTGGCCTTAGTATTTCCAATGGGTCCCCTAGGCATTGTAACTGTCAGCTTATATGGCTGCTGCATGATTTTGCTTTTATGCTCTGTAATTCTCAGTATAAAACAACTTCATATCTTATTGGCCTTTAAAAATGTAAAATGGCCTGAGGTGGTGTCCTTATCCAACAATTGCAAAGATTTTTTCCCCACTGATTTCTACCCACCATCACCCCCTTAACAACCACTGATTCTTCTCTCTTGCAAGTGGGATGAAGTTTATTTTCTGTTTTTAATGTGCAATTTTAATGTTTCTTTTTAGAGCCTCAAATCAATGGAAGTTACTCTACTTAATCATATGGGGTGATATTTACTATCACAGATATGGTTGTGTAACCCAGAGTTACACATGTAACTGATTTGTATTAATGGTCCCTACATGTTCAGTATTGAGGCACTATTCTAAAAAAAGTGTTCAGTTTTTGAAGGACAATGGACCTGCTCACAGGGCTGGTAAAACAATTGACGTTTTGAAGAATTCGGGGTCTAAGTGCATAAACCATCCACCCTACTCACCAAATTTTGCTCCAGCTGATTATTTCCTATTTCCAAATCTTAAAAAGAGTGTCAAAGGAAAAAAAAATATTTGAATGATTCAGAGGTGATAGCAGCAGCAGAACAGTATTTCAGTGAGCAAACATCAAAACATTTTTTGTTAAGAAACAAGTTAAAGAAACTTGAGAAATGATATTCCAAGTGTGTTGAACTTGAGGGTGAATATGTGGAATAGCATATACGTTTCATGGCTCTAATTCTTTCCCTTCTTGGTCAGACTGAGGACTTTTCAGCACTCTATTGTATATCAATGTACTATATACCTTCTTATGGTGTGTCAGAAAAGGGGGATCTGCTAATGTGACCTCCAGATATGCTAGAATAAAATTACTAGAGCCTTTTGCCCAAATATTCTTTCAGATTAATTAGGAACATCTTTTAAATGAACTGATAACCATGATGAAAGAAATGATACCCCTTGAACTCTGTCAAATTACTGCAGTCAGAAAGGGAATAAGAAGGCTTTTTTCTTTCCTGCATTACTATTGACCCTAGTGGAAGAGAATGTATTTTTACCAGTTCAAGGTTGCCTAGTTCAGGATTGTACCCTGAAGGTACCAGATCCCATCTGATTGCAGATGCTAAGCAGGGACAGGTCTGGTTAGTACTTGGAAAATAAACTGCTGGGGGCATACCAGGTGCTAAAGGCTGCAGTTTAGAGCAAGGCAATAGCAAACTACCTATAATTACTCCTTGCCTAAGAAAATCCCATGAAATTCAGGAGGTCATATAAGATGACAAGTGACTTGACGATTCATTGGGCATTTCCCTAATTGTGTTACATTGGGAGAAGCAAGGCACTTCAAATTCTTTATCAGAGCATGACTCCATAAGAGGGGATTGGACCAAAGGTTCATCTAATCTGGTGCTGGTCAGGCGGCAGCGCAGCAGCACTTTTGTGTGCAATAAAATCCATTTCTCCCCGTTCCAGCCCAATCTCATCCAGTGCCTGGATCAAGCTGAAAAGTACATGTGATAAACTTCATAGTCTGGAATATCAGTATATAAAGGGAATTTGTAGTATCTTTGAGACTAACTGAGCGAAAGAAGTTATAGTATAAGCATTTGCAGACTTGGGGCCAAAACACACTGCAGAAATAATCCAGTTTGAGACTGCCTCTCTGACAGAGAAGGTTAAATGTCTCACAAAACAACAATTCTCAGAAGTCGATAGCATTGAACCATGGTAGTTAAAGTGGCCTCAAACTGGATTATTTCTGCAGTGTGTTTTGGCCCTCTGTCTTCTTCCTCAGATGCATGGAATGAACTGGTGTCCAGGAAAGACCTTTATAATCAGAATACATGAATAGCTATAGAAATGCAAAACTTGTTGATATGGTGATGAAGTGACACGTTCAGTTTTAACTAAGGTTACTGAGGGACAAAAGCAGGAGGATGGATGTTGCCTATGGCCAGGGTGGGTGGATGACAATATGAATGGTGGAGGGAGTATTGGAACATGTGGTGTGGGCAGGCTGGGAACTACAAAGGAGATATGATAAACTTACTAACAGTGTCCTGTTATCATCATCATCATCATCATCATCATCATCATCATCATCATCATCATCATC
>NC_056525.1:230522621-230559313 GCF_019175285.1 Sceloporus undulatus
ATTATTATACTTTATTTATATAGTGCTGTAGATTTACACAGCACTGTACATACAAACAATAACATTGATAAAAATGAAACCTGCCAATGGTGTACATTCTACAAAATACATATAAAACAATAGATAATAATACAAGATAGAATTAGATAAAAAAGCAGACAACAAATTAAAAAGATGAAATATCAAATCAAATATCAAATCTCAGATAACATAATGCCTGGGAACGCTTTTCTGAACAATATACTCTTCAACTTAGTTTTGAAACTGGTTAAAGAAGTGATGACCCGTGTTCGTGGGGGAAGGGGGTTCCAGGAGTGGGGGGCAGCAAGTGAAAGGGGACTAATCTGGGATGGAGCTGTGGAAATCCTAGGCTGGGACAGCAGACCTTGACTACCAGAATGGAGGATATGAGTGGGAATGTGAGGAGAAAGAAGTTCAGATAAAAAAAGAGGGGCCAGCCCATGCAGGGCTTTAAAAGTCAACAACTGGAGCTTATACTGAATATGAAAGGGGAAGGGAAGCCAGTGAAGGGATGATAATAAACATGGTCAAAGCCGCGAGCAGATGTAATAATGCGTGCAGCTGAATGTTGGACAGAAATCAACAGACAGAGGTGAGAGAGAGGAAGCCCTGCCAGAAGGACATTACAATAATCTAATTGTGAGACCACCAGGGCGTGGACCAGGGTCTTGGCAGTAGAGGCTGAGAGAAATGGATTGATTTTAGCAATATTGTAGAGAAAGAATCTGCAGGCCTTGGATCTGGCCTGGATCTGGGGGATACACAACAGAGAAGAATAAAAAATAAAACCAAGACTATGGGCTTCCTGGACTAGTTGAATAGAAATGTCATCAACAGAAACAGAAAAGGAGTATTGAAGAGTAGACTTAGGTGGAAAAACGAGAAGCTCTGTGTTCTGGACATATTGAGCTTCAAGCGTCAATGCCGCATCCACTGAGAGACAGCTGTAAGACAAGATGAAACTAGCTGTTCAAGACCCGGAGAAAGGTCAGGGGTGGAAAGATACAGCTGAGTGTCATCGGCATACAAATGATAGGAAAAGCCAAAAGAACTAATGAGTTTTCCTAGGGACAATGTGTAGAGAGAAAACAAAAGGGGACCCAAAACAGAGCCCTGGGGAACTCCAGAGCCCTGAGGAAGAACAGAGCCCTAGGGAGGTCCTCATGAAGCTGGAGTTCTAACAAGTGTTATAGTATGTTTAGTGTGCCGGGAAGTGTGCATTGTCTCTGTTCAACCCACAATTGATGGTTTGTAGTTTGTGGATATATTCTGTCAGCTGTTTTTCTTTCCAATCCCCATTTGTAGTTTGTTTGTTTGTTTGTGTGTTTGTTTCTTCAAGAACTGCTGTCATGAGGTCACAGATGAAACGCCCAGGAAAGACTAAACTTTTCTGCAACAGGTTTTTATGTATTCTATTCCTGATGTCTGATTTATTCCCATTTATCCTCTGTTGCAAAGACTAGCCTACTTGCCCAATGTAGAGTGCTGAAGGGCATAGTTGACAGGGGATGGCATATGTCACATTAGAGGATGAGCAAGTGGAAAGTGCCCCTGATATTGTGAGTTATGTGATTAGGTCTTGTGATGACATTTCCTGAGTAGATGTGTGGGCAGAGGTGGCATCTGGGTTTATGACAAGGTTCTGTTCCCATCTCCCCATCTGTGTTGTGCATCCCCTGTGTTGTGTAAGTAGTTTTTTGATATTGGGAAGTTGTCTGTAGGTGAGTAAAAGTCTGTCACCAAGAGATTTTGTTAGTGCAATGTTGTTGTCCAAAACAGGTTGTAGTTCGGTGATGATACATCTAATTGGGCTCAGTTTGGAGCTGTATGTGACCACTAGTGGGGTTGTGTAATCTCCTCTCTTGCAACAGAGAGGATAGATTTGTATAATATTTCACAGGTATTAATATAATATCATTTATGTACAGGTATTAGTATTCTAGTGTATATCATATAGATATTTGATGTAAATAGTTTTTGAAGAAATTCAGTACATCTAACAAAGTGAGGATGGCTGTAAACTCTGGATCCTCATCTTCCTTTCTAAGGTTCTTTACTTATACAGTAGACAAAGAAGAGATAACCCTTCCAACAGAAGATGCCTTCAAGGAGAATATTGTCTTGGAGCACCAAAGACAGAAAACTTCCAATGGCTATGTGGTTGGGGTTCCTGGAAATTGTGATCCAGAAAAGTAACTTTTCCAAGCACTGAGCAGGACACAGGACCATACTAATTTTACCACTAAAATTATAAGGAGAAGTCTAAGGTATGAACAGAAGAAAGCAAAGGTAATCGTATAGCTAGGAACTGCAAGATGACTTGGTACTGTCAAATGCCTCCAGAAACAAAGTAGGTCAATGAGGCCCTCCAGACCAATGTTTTCTCTTAACACACTTGGTAAGTCGCATGCTATTACACCACTTCTACTGTACACTGTGTTCCTCTTAATTATAAATGTATGTTTCCCATCACCACAAAGACTTCACATTGCTCAAAGGAAATCTTTCTTCAAAGGGTTTAAAATGTCAAAGAGAAAGCCCACCCCCCTCCTGAGAGCAACCATAGCTTGGGGGGGGGGATTCCTTCTTTAACTCATCTGTCGTAGAAGCACCAGCCAGTTGAAGTGGCTACCCTCACACCACATCTAAATTGGCCCTCGGGCTTGATTTTTCCAGACAGAATAACTGTGTGCTTTTTAAAAAGGCAGAATGTCTGAATATCAGTTTAATCTGCCTGTCAGGGAAAGAAGCAAGAGAACTTTAAACCCCTTGAAGAAAAAGCTGTGACAAAACAATCAGATGATGGTGCTTTCACAGACCATTGACAGAGAAAGATAAATAAATAAACAGCGATAGGCCTGGACTTCAATGGGCTGGGAGTGAGGATGCCTTTCCAAAGTTAATATATAGTGAGAACAGGGTCTCATCTGCTGTAGCATCTTGCTTCTGATAAAATTTCCCCCAGAAAGTAAGGACTGCTAAATTTCTATTCATGGTTAGGAAGAAACTGAAGTTTTTAAAAACTAAAATTAAATGCCACCAAAGCTGGAATCCTCTTGGTGTTTTACACATGGATAAATCCCCTGTCACATTAACAACACAGACCTAGGGCAACTTACTAAGGAAGATCAAGGAAGAAAGTGCAAAGACAGGCTTATTATTAAACATAAAGAAAACAAAAATAATGACTTTACACAAATTCAACATTGACAATGAGGAAACAGAAATAGTATAAGAGTTCTCATATCTGGGATCAAACACTGAACAGAGCAGGGACTGCAATCAAGAGATTGTAAGAAGATTAAGAATGGGGAGGGCAGCTATGAAAGAAGTAGAAAAGATCCTAAAGTGTAAGGATAGACTTTTTTTTACTTACAGTTTTCATTGGATCCAAAAACATTGCCTATTATTCCAAGACTTCCTGGAACACTACACATATTATAATACTGGTTAACATGCCAGCCTCATAAGGATGCTCTTGGACAGTTTATCATATCTCCTTTTTGATTCACAGCTCGCAAACACCACATTCAAAAAGCCCTTCCATTATTCCCTTTGGAATATAGCCTATTGTGAGGAACCTACAGATGGCAGATTTGCAGAACCGCTAGCTATGGGAAAATAGCAGGGTGTTACTTTGCTGATCCCTGTCCCCATGCTCCAGCACAACAGAAATGGCCGTGTTAGGGTGAGAGTCTGCATTGAACTTTGAGGGATTTTTGACATTGCACTTTTGGTAAAGAATTCTGACCTCGGCAATGACCAAAAGAAGCTTATTGTGACAACAAAAGATGGACTTGAACTATCTAAACTAACACATTTATGCATATTTTGAGAATGTGCTGAACCAGCCAGGCCCAGCTAATGCTTGATGAAGCTGAGCAATACTGCCAGCAGAGTCTTAGAACAAATGTTGAATTTGCATGTGATACTAAGAAAGGATGGACAACATGTGAACAGAATCTGTCAGTAAGAGCTGAAAGGAGCAGCCTAATTGGCATCTAGGTGTTGTCAATGTGTTATAGTTTATCAAGATGGCATCATCTTTTCTCATGAAAGATTGTTAATGTGTATTTAGAAAAATGAAAGCTTTAATAGCAGACTGATTCCAGAATGCAATTTTTTTTCAAATTTCATAAAATGATCAGGCGAATGGAGTCAAGTAACAGCATCAAAACAATTTCATCTTATTAATAACTCAGACTATATATATATATATATTTAAAATTGTTCTAACTATTTTAAAGTTGTATTTTTGGACTTTTTAAAGATAGCTTTTAATAAATTTTTGAGAGCATCTTAAGGTGTTTTTAAAATATTTTATCTTTGTACTGTTTTAATTGCTTTTATTTGTCCATTACCTGAGGAGCCCTTGTACTAAAGTAGGGCCTTTTAAGAATTGGTCTTATGCTGGGGAAATCAGCTGTAGAGAGCTTTGAAATTGGGTGAAAGGCGCTGAATAAACTTTTGTAGACTTGGTCTACTTCCTCAAAAGCATGGAGTCCATTCATGCATCTGATGAAGCAGGCCAAGTCTACAAAAGCTTATGCTACAATGTCTTTCACTCAGTCTCAAAGGTGCTACAAGAACCCTTTGAATACTGATATTCCATGCTATCGAAGCTATGTCTGAATTCTGTCTATGAAATACTTGTCTGAGGGTAAAAAAAAAAGGGAGGGCATGTTTGCTAGCTTGCTGGAGAAAGAGTGGGATTCAGAATTAAAATAATAAATAAATAACCCTAACAACTGTTGCTTCAGTGATCCAAACAAAACAGCTTCAATGAAAAAAGCAATAGATATGTTGTGTTAATTCTTTGTCCTATCTAAATTTTCTATGTTAAAAGAAACTGTGCATGGAAAGTCTCTGAAACCTGGGGATATGGATGTGATTCTTGTTATTGATCCTAATGACATTAGTGCAATTAAATCAATGAGATTTTCCTGTGTGTTGATGCAACATTCAACAGGTGATTTTAGTGGGCCTGCTGGGACTTAGCAATAGAATTCCAGCCAATATTTATAAACTTTCAAGACAATAGCACAAAGCACTTAGATCTACTTCTGAATCAAATGTTTTGTCTGACATCTCTTACCCAGAGTCTGCCTGTTCTGACATCACAGGAGGTGCAGGATTTGAGGTAGGGCTTTTTCCAGCTACACCTTGATGTGGAAAACTATGGTCCCCCTGCAAGAGAGTGGACATTTATGCATCACCACAAAAGAGAACAAAAGATGAAACCACTATGCATAAATCATCATTTTCTAATTTATGGACATCATCTTACATACACTTGATGGAGTAAAATGCTTCCACCAGTGTACTTCTGTCCTCTTTGCACCTCCTTCTTACTCTATGTATACCACCAAACTGATTACTGCTGGTGTGTGACCATGGCTGGGAGTGTTTTCTACTGAGGCTAGGAGCATGTGACTTGCCCAGGGTCACTCAGTGGGTTTCCATGGCTGAATGAGGAATTGAACCCTGGTCTCCAGAGTCATAGTCCAACACTCAAACCACTACATCACACCGGGACTCCTGCCCTATATCACGAGATCTCAGGACAGAATACAAATAAAATCAATAGAAGCAGATTTAAACCATTCAAAACTACAAAAATAACTCAATAGACTACAGATCTATGAATTATTAATATGTTAAAACGATAAAGCAGTTTAAAATGTGCCTACCCATTTTAAAGTGCACAGAATGGCTTTCCCTTAAAGTGAAATTACTTTCAACAGAAGTTGCTCTCCTCTGAAATCATGGCATGTGGCTACCCTGTGCCGCACAGAGCGCAAACAAACAAATACTTCTCCATCCAGAGAAGATTGATGCCAGCTGTGTAACTGTCCAAAGTGAGCCATCATCTTAGAGGAGCTATTTATGAGCATATATAGACATGTTCCTTTTGTTATCTTTTCAACACCCAGTGAAGCCTGCCCTGTTCTTTGTGTTTTAAGTGCTCCTTTTTGCTGCTGCTTTTAATCATCTCTCCTTTTTATCTGCTGGCTCTACAGCTTTTTCTTATCTGTCTGGTTGTTGTTTCAGAATATTTTATTCTATTTTATTATTGTAAGCTGCCTTGAGGCTGTTCATGGGAAAGGCAGAATATAAATTCTAGAAAAGGAAAAAAGGTGGGGGAGGAAGGAGGGAAGAAGAAAAAGATGGAAAGATGGATATTGATACAATCTCATCTTGAGTTGTTTTGTGAGTGATTGCTGCTTTCAGTTCCTCTGGGGAAGTACCTTGCAATAAAAGTCTCTGGAGAAGGTAGACATATACAACACAAACATCTCCTTCACCTCCTCCGCCCTCTGAGTTTCAGTCCCACACATACTTAATCGAGAGTAAGCCCACAGAACATAAAAAACCTTCATGGTAGTGTACTGTAAATCTTCAGCCACCTCAGAAAGCATTGCAACTAAGAATCAGTGTGCTGTATAGGGTTACAATGTTAGAGAAGATATTGAATCGTCTGTCCCACTCAGCTATGAATTTCATGATGTGACCCTGGGCCAGTCACTTCCTTTTATTCTAATCTACCTCACAAGGCCATTTGTAATAATAAAAGGGAATGTCGGCAACTCTGTCATAATGCATCAGGACATGATGCCAAATCCCTAAAAATCAGACAGAGGGTTTTTAGTTGCCATCCAACTGGCAGTGCCCACTTTCAAATCAAAATGCCAAATAGGAGAGCTTCTTAGAAGCAAAAAGGTGGGCTGTCCTAACTCATTTAGAAATTATGTTCATTGTCTCAAAATGTGACTGCTTATTCCAAATGTAAAGGTGGGAGGCTGGAGGGGGGCCTTCCTAAAGCCGAGGGGGGTCTTTCATAAAGCATTGGGATTTTTATCCAGTGTGGAGCCAGTGTGGTGTAGTGGTTTAAGCGTTGGGCTACTCCGGAGAGCAGGATTCAAATCCCTGCTCCATCATGCTGCAAACCCATTGGGTGACCTAGGGCAAGTCACACTCTCTCAGCCTCAGAGGAAGGCAATGGCAAACACCTTCTGAACACATCTTGCCTTAGAGTCTCCGTAAGTCAGGAACAATTTGAAGGACACACAACAGAAGAGGCTCTCTGAGCCACTCTTTCCGATAGTCTTGAGCCAAAGGGGAAAGTCAAGAGAACAGAAAAAGATTAAAGTATTGCTGCTAAAATTCCTGAGGTTAAAAAAAGAAAAGTGTGAGAGTGTGGAAGAGCACTTTCTCAAGTACTACTGTAAGATTCCTGAAGTTGGAAAATCAAAAGATTGGAGAGGGAAAACTAGAGGCCTTATAGCCTCTTTGGGAGTATATACCAAGGCAGCACTGGGTACACATCAGGTAGTTGTGAGAATGGATCAGAGTGGAGACCACCTTTTTCTCCCTGAGTTCTTTCAAAAATTAGGATAGAAATGGAACAAATATGTCAATTTGACCCAACCTTTTCCTCAGTTTGGACTTCATTTACTCACTTTCTCTCCATTGCAGAGCATATAGAGTCACACTCATTATAACAAGCACATGATGTGAATGGGGAGATGGGTCAGTTGTTGAGTGTCTTGCCTCAGAAACAAATGAACAGGTACAACAGTAGCTAGCAACCATACCTCTCAGATTCAAATACATATTTGAATAGAGGCTACAATCTGATGCAAATGTACATCTGGGCCCATCCCAACTAATGTGAGTCTTATCATGGAAGGAAATGAACAGGAACAATAAAGGAGAAAAAATTGGAATGTGCCAGTACCTTTAAGAGTAACCAGATTTTATTTTTGCATGAGCTTTCATGGACGTAAACCTCTTTTTTCCAATTCAGTACCAATTGGTAATAAGGCCTCAGGTATAAAACATATTTACACAGTTGTGGGAATGGAACAGGATGTAATCAGATCCAGAAAGATGCAAATCATGTTCCTTGCCCTAAATATTGAAAGGTCTAGATGAGATGTTACAGCTTTTTGAGATCTTCATAGTAGACTGTTAGGAACAACAGAGTCACTTTTGCACAGAAGCTAGCAACCCCACCTACCAAATATGTTCATTTGAAAAGAGGGCATGATTCCATAGAGTTGTTCATTGATGGAGCCACTTCTGTCAGCAGAATTGGGAGAAAGGTGTTTCACTTCCCCCTTCATGTGGCCTGAAAACCTTCACCAGGGAAGGGAACACTCCAAGGGTGTGGTGTATTCAAGTCTTTTACTCCAAGTCTCAAGTCAAGTCTCAAGTCTCTACCTTCAAGTGTCAGGATAAGTTTCAAGTTCTTGAAAGATATATTCAAGTCAAGCCTCTGGTCAAGTCTCAAGACTGGGAGCTAACTTTAATAGAATAAAAGGAGGTGAGGTGCCTTTCCGGGGGGGGGGGGGGGGCACACAACAAATGTTAGGCAATGGGCTTGAGGCAGGGGTTGAGTTCTGCTCTGTAGCCTGTCCCTGCAACACATTGGAGGAGCCTTCTAAAGCTTATGAAAAGCTTTTCAAGGACCTTTCCACCTCAAACCTGTTTCGTAACACATGTGCTGCTCCCCTCCAAGAAACCTGCACTCTATGGGCAGGCCTTACTCACAATGAATGACACCAGCAAGTCAGTCACTAAGAATGTACGAGTTGCGAGTCAAGTCAAGTAGCTCAATCATTTGTTGTTGAGTCAAGTCATTGAAGTGACTTGAGTCCAAGTGAACTGAGCCTATGGACCTTATCGGACACATTCCCCCCTCCCCGTTATGAGCACGGGAAGGGGATGACACATTTTACCACACACCATAGTGTCCTCAAAATGGCTCCATTCCGTTGCCCAGTTCCAAGCTGTTTCCATTCAGGACTGAGGCACATCTTTTGGCTTAAACAAAAGTCTTCCAACCTAGGCACCGGGCGCCGGGCAACGGAGTGGGACCATTTTGAGGACACTTTGGTGTTCAGTAAAATGTGTTTTTTCTTGGCCTCACGCGTCCCTGGGCGTCCCCTTCTCATGCCCATAATGGGGGGAAAACGTGCCCGATAAAATCCTATATCATACAGTTCAGAGTGCTGTGGAGGGAAAGAGGTGGAGCGGTGGTTTTGGTGGTGGTGGAGAAAGCCCTATTTTACGTGTAGATGGTTGCTACAGAAACACTGGCCACAGTCTCCAGCTAAACAGAAGTAGAGATGAAAATGGATGTTTTTGAGAGGGGATGGCAGGCATTCTAAGGCTCATGATCCCAGGGACATGAAGTCTTAGATTAAGCTGCAAAAATGCTTCCAATTATGCCTCTGCTGAGTAGAGTCCTGCAAAGAGAGAGAAAGAGAGATGCAAACTAAGAGAGGAATTTCATCTTTAACTCATTAATTTTCTATGAAGAAACCACATGGATAGACTTTAAAAACAGGCCTTTATCATTCATTGCAGGCTGTCTTTTTCATTTGTTTCCCTCCCTCCCCTTGAATAAAAGCAGAGAGCAAGCCTATTTTTGTGTTTGCTCTGATTTTAATAATGGAGTAGAGCTGAGACAGAATAAAATAAAAATTTGAAATCAATGGCAAAATGCAGAGGCCAAACCCCCAAGGTTCCAGTAAATAGGGCACTGTGTGTGGTGGTGGTGCTAGTGGTGATATGTGCAATTTTTCACTTAGGAAATTATCCTATGAGCTCCATTCTCAATGCAGTTGTGCTAATTAATGAAGCATAAACATATTGGTTTGAGAGCAGCCATTATCATACATCTTTACAATCACATGACTGGGACTGCTTCTTTCATTGTGGTCTCTTCTGGGCTCCTTCTTAACCCTGTCTCCCTGCCCTATGTTACCCAGCATGCCTTTGGGGGGATTAATTTAATTTTTCATTTTCATCTACCATATTTTCTGGCGTATAAGACGACTCCCAACTTTTCCAGTTAAAATATGGAGTTTGGGATATACTCGCCATATAAGACTACCCCTCTTCCAATGCACACCAATAAAATATTTTTTAAAAAAACATCAGATTTTATTTCAATATGGTAATTTTAATTCAAATGCTTATGACATGCATGTACTTTGATGGAAAAGTTGTTGTATACAAAGCCTGCTTAGATTGAATTGTATACAAAGCCCACAGATGCTCCAATCTGGCTTGGTAGTTTCAGCACCCACCCTACAAGACAAAACCCAGCGTATAAGACGACCCCTGACTTTTGAGAAAATTTTCCTGGGTTAAAAAATAGTCTTATACTCCAGAAAATACAGTAATGATATTTGAGTTAAAAAATAAAAATGAATATATCAGTCTACTTAGGAATAATGAGGAGGAGGGGGAACAGGATGAGAGGAGGAGACACTAACTCCACATGACTGCCAGTATTGCAACTGCCACAGCAGCAATGTTTTGCACATTAGCTATAATGGGACTGGGTGTGATTGGGAGTTTATTGACAGGTTTCCCCTGTCGACGAAGAGGGATGCCCTATCTCTACTTGGTACACACAACAGCTACATGTTGGAGACAACATCGTGAGTAAGTATCATCAAAGGCACTATTTTATTACTATGATTGCAGTTTAAAAGGCATGTGTGATCATCTTCTTAGTCTTGTGCAGATTTTCTTAGATACTTCCAGCAGGCCTTTTCAGACTAAAACATCCTTGCTGACCTGCCTCCCCCCTCTTTTTTCTCCCATTATCCCCCATCTTTGTCTTTATTCTACCCAGACCCCGCTTAAAACTCTTATTTCAGTTTAATCGTAATTGTATATTAATGTTTTTAACTTCTTTTCTTGGTTTAATCTCTTTTTAGCATTTAATTATGTTTTTATGACTGGGAGGAGGGATGCAGATCTTGGAATTCTCTTTTAACTGTAATTATTATTATTATTATTATTATTATTATTATTATTATTATTATCCTTTATTTATAAAGCGCTGTAAATTTACACAGCGCTGTACATACAATCTTTTTAATTGGATGGTTCCCTGCCCTCAGGCTTACAATCTAGAAAGACACGACACAAAAGGAGAAGGGAGTGGTGGTGGGGAAGGGGCCTTTCTAGTAGGATAATACATATAAAATACATAGCAATACAGGAAACGATTCAATAAAACAGACAACAAAAGAACATCAAATAGCAAGTGATAATTATGCAATGCTTGGGAACGCTTCTCTGAACAGGATGGTCTTCAGCTCCGTTTTGAAGCTGGTTAAGGAAGTGATGTATTTTGCTTTACTGTTTTAATCCGCTTGGATTCCTAGAGATTAAGCGCAATAATAATAATAATAATAATAATAATGACAGAGATGGTTAGAAGAGAGAGACAGTACATCTGGCAATTACACACAAAAAAGACTTCAGTCAATTGAAACATGAATGTAGAAATGCATACATTAGAAACATGTATACAGAAGATTGTGAGCCAGCATGGTATAATAGTTCGAATATTGGATTATGACCAGTATTGGATTATGACCAGGAGACTAGGGTTCAAATTCCCATTCAGCCATGAAAATGCATTGGGTGATCTTAGAGGATGGCCATGGCAAAACTCCTTAGACTAAATCTTGCCAAGAAAACCCTTGGATAGGGTTGCTGTAAGATGGAGTCAAAGGCCCGTTACAGATGGGCTCTTGAGGCACCCCCATCACATGCTAGGGGTTGGCTGGGGACCTAGCGTCCACACCGGCCTCACCCCTAGCATGTGACGGGCCGTAATAATGTCAGCGCCCTATACACACAGGTGTCGCCATTATTATGTTCTGGATGCATAGTGTCCGCACATCACGTGGCGCTTATGACGTCGCAAGTGTGCCATTGGCGCCTTGCGGCATCATAACTGCGCCATGGGAAGAAGCGCCATTTTGGGGCTTCTTTTTTGCTCCACGCGGGAGCCGCGTAGTTTGACTGCTGCGGCTCCCTCGCGGAGCAACCAGCAGTGCCAGCAGACCACCGCCTTTAGGCGGTCTGTAACATGCCAAAGATACTTAACAGTTGCAAATGCAAAAGATGCTCATGGATGGTAAAAAATTCACACAAAAATATGCTCACAAATTCTGATGTGTGGAGATTCTTTCTCTTTCTTTCTTTCTTTCTTTCTTTCTTTTGAAAAAACCAACCCACTTCCCAGTTCAATAAACAACAGACTTAAAACAAAAATATGGGCAAAAGTCTAACAAAATGCAATGAGAACCCAACTAATAATCTTTCCCATGCTTCTTCCTGCATAGATGTGGGAATCTGTGGGCTGAGAAAGTGGGTCTAGTACTGTTCAGACTTTTCTGAGGACAGAAACTACTTCTTGAAAAGGTAACCAAACTTTATCTGCCATGTTCAGGCAGATGTGTCCTCTTTTAGTTTAATTCTTAAATTCCTCATAGCATTTTATCCACAAGCACATTCTGGGACATTGATGGTAGCCCTAGGAATATTACATGTCTTTCTGTGCCAGCCTTAGACATTACTAATGTTGAAATTAGATTGCTACAGTGCATTCTACATGGGAGAACTGCCTTTGAAGACTCTTTGGAAACTGTGGCTGCAGCAAGAATGCTGGTGGACACTCACTTACTGCCTCTCTTCACATCTGTCTTTCAGAGACTGGACACAGATTAAATGCTGGTAATGACCTTTACAATGTTAAGTAGCTTACATCTAGGGAACCTTATAGTCCACCTGGACTCTGTTTGCATAAGCCAAATAACACATCCTCTTCACATCCTCTTGGTGGGAGTTCAGATGACACATGGCCCAAACCCTGACTACAGTGAAAACTGTTCAGATGACATCTAGCCAGTTCAGCACTGAAACCCCCTTATAAGAGAGCAAAAAACCCTCACCCTTTGCTCTGGATCTTTTGTGGTGACACTGGGTGGCTGTTTGGATGCATGTCCTGTTGTTCCACCCAATGCGGCCACCACTGTGGTCAGTCATTTGTTCTGAAGTCAAACCGAGGCCTCCAGCAATGTGATTGATGCTGGGCAACTCATTCTGACCTGAGAGTCAATGACTTGCCTTGGTGGATGGCACAGTGGGACACACATGCAAACAACCACCTGGAATCACAGTGAAGGCCCCATGTAGTGGGGGAGGTCAGGGAAGCTATTTTATTATTATTATTATTTTTTATTTATATACCGCTATTCCAAAGATCATAGCAGTGAACAGCAAGTAAGCTAATTACCAAGTAAGCTAATTTGCCCCCAACAGTCTGGGTACTCATTTTAGCGACCTCGGAAGGATGCAAGCCTGAGTCGAGCTTGGGCCCTTTTGCTGGTCTTGAACTCGCAACCTTGTGGTTTTGAGTGAATGGCTGCAGTACAGGCATTTAACCACTGCGCCACCAGGGCTCACTGGAATACTGGAGTATTCTGGCCAGTGCAGACACCACTTTGGTCTCAGATCTAATGAACATGCCCTCCTCCCCATCTCATCTATTATGGTGGTGCGGGGGGGGGGGAGTTTTCTCACAATTTCCAAACTGTGCAATTCTAGGCTAGCACCATGTTTGACGTCATTCAAATATTTGATTCCTTGTTCATGAACAGTTCTGTTTGAATAAATCTGTTTTTATTATATTGGCTAGAATTCTGTTGGTTTCTTAGCACACATCAGTTTCCCTAAGCAAACAGTTGCACATTCAGGTCAAGGTTGTGCAAGCAGAGTTGAGCATGCAGTGCGATTACTCATGGAGATGTGCACAGGGCTGTAAATTGCATTTGGTTTTCTACTTGGCTGTGTATTCATTTGTGCAACGTTGCCATTCAACACAAGGATTGTGCAGCACAATCAGTGCATAACCCCAGATTTGCATGATGCAGAAATGATCACAAAATCAGAGAACTTGAAGAGACCACAAAGGCCATGCAGTCCACTCCTCTGTCATGCTGGAATACACAATCAAAGCACCCCCAAGAGATGGCTATCCAGCCTCTGTTTAAAAACCATCAAAGGAGGACACTGCACCACAATTTGGGAGCAGTATATTCCACTGTTCAACAGCTTTTACTGTCAGGAAGTTCTTCCTAATGTTTAGGTGGAATCCCTTTTCCTGTACTTTGAATCCATTACTTTGGGTCCCAGTCTCTGGAGCTGCAGAAAATAAACTTGCCCCATCTTCAATAGGACATCCTTTGAAATATTTAAACAGTGCTATCATATCATCCCTTAATCTTCTCTATTCCAGGTTAAACATACCCAGCTTACTAAATTGCTCCTCATAGGGCATAGTTTCCAGACCATTGGGTTGCCCTCCACTGGACACACTCCAGATGCATAGTCTTGTTTTCTAATTTTGTTGCATTTGTTATTAGTTGTTACTAATAGCAACTACCCAGAATGGTCTGTAAACACTAGAGGGATGAGATATAAATGTTTGGAAAAATAAAACAAATAAAGTACATGTGGACAGGACTTCACTTACCTGAATGTGTGAATTGGAATATGTTGAGGTAAAGGAATGGGAAAAGGTATTGCTTTGTGCATTTAATCAGTGAAGACTCATTCACCACCATAGCCTTCAGTGAAGAACTATTAAACAGAATATATCCCAATCAACTGGCCCAGAAAGATAATATGCCTTTCTTAAATGGTCTAGAGAGAAGATTGTTTAAGTCAAACAGCAATATATAGAGATTTTCCCATATTTTCAAACATCCCTTTTCTTTTATAAAAATCATCATCGTCAGCACAACTCAGTCCCTTTTTGCTTGCTCTGAATTGTTCAAGATCTTAGATACATACAGTATGTGCTGTAACTACAGTAATCAACAAGTTACAAGAGAAACACACCCTTCAGCAACTCTCATCTGATTTAGTGATCATGAGCTGGCTTAGATATTTCCATACCATTTTGACTCCAGTGGTGAGATGTGAGTTCATTGCAGGCAATCAGTGTTTGGTGCTAGCATTTTGCAAAAGTGGTAGGCAACCTGTTTACATTATAGAGGGATAACTGCACTGTTGTTGCTCTCTTCCTGTTCCCTCTAACATTTAACCATTACATTCCTGGGGCCCTCCAGCATGGCCTATCAGCAATATCAGCAATGGTCAGAGTGATAAAAGAAATAGTTGAACAATACTTGAGGGCCTGACAAACTTCCTGAATATGATTTAGAGGAAATAGTGTTGATAACATGTTCTTGTTGTTGTTGTTAATCATCATGTTGAATCTAATATTTACACAACACCTTTAGCTAAAAGCTCAGAGGAGTTTGTATACATTTTCTTATATCCTCACCAAAAAACCCCAAAAACCCAAAAATAGTGACGGCGAACCTGTGGCACGCATGCCAGAGGTGGCACTCAGAGCCCTCTCTGTGGGCACATGTGCCATCGTTCCAGCACAAAGTTTACCAGAGTTTATTACTAGAAAGCCAGAGGGACACAGCACTTTGCGATAAATAAGTGGGTTTTGGGGTTGCAGTTTGGGCACTCGGCCTCGAAAAGGTTCACCATCACTGATAGGCTACTCTTATTCTGCCCAAATTGAGGACCACTGTGGCACTGTAGCGAGAATGTTGTATTCAGTTTTTGCAGTGTTTTTAAAGTTGAAAGTCCCACCTCAACTTTTAAGGCTGCTGTTTGTCCTATGATACAATCTCTCCATATAGTAGCCTTACTTGCAAGCATTGTTGCAAGATCAACATAACATGTACAGACAGACTCAACTCTATTCCAGCATCCTTACAGTTATAGCTAGGTTCTGGTGGGTTTGTTCTACTGAAAGTAGTATGTCTCCTTTCCTTTTGCAGTCACCCCCTTAAAAACCTTCTGCAGAGAAACCCTTTGGAGCAGGCTGTCAGGTGCTACAGATGATGGAGGATGATAATAGACCAGTTGGATCTTTAGCCTAATAATACCAGGCACTTCTTATGCTGTTCTGGTGAGAATTTGTGTACTGTGCTTTCTGAAAAAGAGCCCATGTGGTGAAGTGGTTTGAGTACTGGACTATGACTCTTGAGACCAGGGTTCATTTCCCTACTTGGCCATGGAATCCCACTGGGTAACTTTGGATGGGTCACACACTCTCAGCCACACAACACCCCATGTCTTAGGATCACCATAGGTCAGTGTCAAAGGGTGGAAGACAGTGAGGAGTCGGGTTGGGGTCCTACACCCAAAGATGGCGGACAAGAGGACCCCGGAGGAATGGCAGGGGAAGCAGCTGTGGCCAGGGCGGGGCCCGGGAGGAGTTGGGTCCACGTGGTAGAAAAGGGGAAGGGGAGGTAGAGCCCAGGTGGGGAGGAGCGAAGGAAGACACCGGGAGGTGGACTGGAGATAGGTTATGAGGAGGAGATTGCGACCTGGGTGTGAGAGGCGTGGTCGGCGGAGATAGGATGCCGACACCTGTGAGGAAGAGGTGAGGGAAGCGGACATGGGAGCAAGCAGGACTGCCCTGTGGAAGGTTTCTTTGCTGAGCGAGTACACCCCTTGGCACTAGAGGAGTGCAGAGGACCCTACCAAGCTAGACCCATATTGGGTCCCGGACCACGGCTGTTTTGGGACATTCAGGGAAGGTGTTGTCCTGCTGACCGGGGACCCAGTGCTAGAGTAGTTAGTGAGACAGGATCTGACGAAGAAGATGCCAACCCCAGACCCTGAATTCTGACAGAAGTTGAGATAGAGAGGAAGTGAAGTAACCAGGCTCTCTCTCACCCTGGATGAAGTTGGAGTTTGGAATAAAGAAAGTTGAGCATCACTCCAGCATCCGTTCTTTATTCCACCATGAATTTACATCCCCACCCACCGGGGCAGCTATGGGCCTGGCAACAGTCAGAAATGACTTGATTCAAGTCTCTGTACAGCCTTGGAAAACCACTGAATGACCTTGTGCAAATCACTCTTTCTCTGCCTCAACAACAAACCCCCTTCTGAATAAATCTGGCCATGAAAACCTTAGGACTGAAGCATCATAGGTCAGAGTTGGACTGAAAACACATAAAGGAAGAGCCAGTATGGTGTGGTTGTTTAAGTGTTGGTTTGAAACTCTGGAAGTCCTAATCCAATCCCCACTCGGTGATGGAAACCCACTGGATGATCTTGGGCAAATCATACTCTTTCAGCCTCACAGGAAGGCAAAACCCCTCTGAATAAATCTTGCCAAGAAAACCCTATCAGAGGGTTGCCATAACTTGGATTCAAATTGAAGTCACACAGTAGGAAAACTTTCTGAGAAAATAACCATACACAAAAAAGGCAGAGATGTTTTGACAGTAGCCTTACATTTATCAAGATTTAAAAACAATTATATAGAAATACGAGGTGACTGCAGCATATAGTAGGCAAGGATGTAAGATGGGAGTTCAGATCTCATTTATAAGACACCCACTATTAAACTTGGCTTTCATATGTTGCCATAAGTGATGTCTTATCACTCCATGACTTACAACTGAATGTGCTGTTGAGTCGTGCTGTCGCTTTGTGCTTGCTAGTGCTGAATAGTAATCTCCAAATGAAACATAATCTTTGGTGTTGCTGTTGTTGTGTGCCTTTAAATCATTTTCAATTTATGGCAACCCTATGGTGACACAAGGGTTACCTGGGGCTCTTCAGAGTTTGCCATTGCCATCTTCTGAGACTGACAGTGTCAGCCAGTGGTTTTGAGAGAACATGGCTAAGTTGGGACTTGAACCCTATTCTCCAGAGTCATGGTCCAATACCCAAACCACTATGCCACACTGGCTCTTGAAACATAACCTACCTTGCCTATATTTCATGAGGCCAGCTGCTCTTATCTGCCCCATCATCCTGGTTGTTTTTTTTTTATCCCATATTTTTGGATGGGAAATCATATGCAGGGTATATGCTAACACAAAGGCATGTATATGCATTTTTATGCACAAAAATATACTTCTTCTTCCTACTCTCATTTGCATCTGTTTCACTGTTGTCATCCATTGCCTTTAAAACTAACATGATGGTCCGTATATCATTGGTACTTCCATCTGGAATAGATTAATTGAATCAATGGGATTTGTGGACTTATTCTCTCACTAGACAACAGGTGATTTAATGAATCTACTCCAGCTGAGCCAAAGCAACTGGATGTAGGCTAATATTTTCCACAGGCATACACATAACCATCTCTTAATTTCAAAGGAAGTAGATTCTTCCCAACTGACTGCACAGACACAGTGGTTTGGTAACAGGTGGATGCCACACCTTTGAAACAGGGAAAATTCAATACCAGCAGATTCCCTGCAGATTTTAGTGGCATCCCTAATCTTGAGCATTTAAGCAAATGCATGGCAGAGGGTGTGCTTTGTGGAACAGGTAGGCATTTGTATCATTCAAAGGATTTTTAAAAAAGTAACTAGTTACATTAGAGAAATAAAAAAAACTTTTAAAAAATCACATATTTATTTAGTCTATTTGTACCATTTGCATTTGCAAGAAAACTTCCAAATGTAGTTTACTTTCTTCACTTCTACAGTCCAAATAAGATATGACTCATAAAGAAAAGGGAATGATAGTGGGGGAAAGGATTAAATCCACAGATGTTGGCTATTGTATCCCTCGGAGACTACAGCAATGGCAGATGGAACATGAAAATAGGTCTCTCACCAGTTGATGGTCCAGGCATGGTGGAGCTGTGCTTGGATGTTCTTCTCTCTCTCAGAGTCCACAGCAACCTATAAAGTAACTATGTTTGTGCTTTGGAATAACAACTGTAACTAATTACTTTAAAAAATAACTTTCAAGCTCTTTGCTTGTATGCATGAGTGGAGGGTGTGCCATTGTGTAAGATGCAATACTCCATGCATCTGAGGAGTAGGCGCCATGGCAGCTTATGACAAATAAAACCTGTTTGACTTTAAAGAGCCACAAGACTAATTGTTTTCGCTGCAACAGATGAGCATGACTTCCTTTCCTCTCCACCCTCGGTAATGGATGTAGCCATATTATTAGAAGGATCATCAGATTTCTTACTTGTAGCTATTCTCTACCAGGGGGCTATTCCCATAATTTTATCAGCATGGGTTCAGAGGATGAAAAGATAAAAAGGAGTTCTGCTGTGGGTCATTGTGCACTTGTTAAGCTTGAGATTTCTGGAGATGATTAGATAACTGGCAGTTTTAATAATGCTGCCATTTCAAAAAGAAGCTGATGGCCATGCAGAAAAACCCTGGAGATAGATAAGATTAGATTGAAAAGGAGGTGTCTACTTAAAGGAAAGGAACGGTTTAATATTTAATGTAATCACAATAACCACCATGACAATTACATGTTAAGCCCTTTTTTGTTGTTGTTGTTCATTTTTTCCCTTTACATGATCTACTCCTTAAATGTTTTCTTCTTCCTTTGTGGAGCAGCTGGAGCAGAATTTACATAGGTGGCAAAAAGAACACTGGAAGATGAGATCCCCAAGTGCACATTCACATTCCAGGATTTCTTCTAATCATGAGCAGGCTCATGATCATCCTTTGCATGGCTTTTCCAATTGTAAAACCGTAAATCAATCACAGATGCAGTCCTTCGTAATTTCCCTGATGGCAAAAGATGAAAGTGGGGTTGCTGTAATTGTCTGTATCTGTGATTGCCAAGTTCACATGTTATGCTGGATCATGTGCCTGAGGATTCTCAGGTCTGCAGATCAAACTGGCTTGTGCAAAATGCCCTTGAGGAATTTTACAGGGAGTGGAAGAGAGAGCAGACGGAGTCCGTAGCTGAGTGGCTGAACACATTTGCTGTTGTTGTTGTTGTTGTTGTTGTTGTCGTCGTCATTTTCAGAGTCTTAAATGTTCACTTTCTAAAATCACCAGTTAAATGGATTAAATACCAAGTATGGGAAAGACTGATGCTGTCTCAGACCATGAAGATCCACTGCCTGCCAAAATTAGGAATCTAAATCTTCACCAATCTCATTCCCTATGGAAACTATGGTTATTTTAGTATTTTCTTCCTGCTCTGAGAAATTCTTCAAAAGGGCCATATTCTGTGCAAATTAAACTAGGGTTTTTTTAATGCACAGTCTTTTCTGCATTTCCTACACAAAAATAAAGGAATATGTTGTTTTCTATCTAGAAAACAGTATGTTTGAGGCTTAATATGTGTAAAATTCACATGTAATTTTTTAATGTGTGGAAAACCAAATTTTCTGCCCAGAATATTTGTTCATAAAATATAATTTTCTGAACAAAAAATGCTATTTCTTGTGCAGAAAGGGCGTGGGCCTTTTGCACAGTTTTTTTTTTATTGCAGAGTAAGTCCTGAACTGGAAAAAGTATTATTAGTCCAGGATTTGCCTCATTGGGATTTTCTGTCACTTGAGAAGTATGATTTTTAAATCATTATTTCCAAATATTTTTAAATATTCTTCCTAGTCAGAATGAACGATATTGAGCACTTTCCTACCACTCACACTCTGAAACACAGTCTTCTACCTGTCTGCTTGGTGGAAATGACATTTTTATATTGTGATGCCCAGAACAGGACATAGTATTCCACAGGTGATGCATAGTATGGTTTGGTGATGTCTAACTTTCCTTGACCTGAAAACTAAAGTTGTGGTGAGATGATACA
The DNA here is from genome assembly GCF_019175285.1 of Sceloporus undulatus. NCBI lineage: Eukaryota > Metazoa > Chordata > Lepidosauria > Squamata > Phrynosomatidae > Sceloporus > Sceloporus undulatus. Next base: position 230,543,094 of record NC_056525.1, read on the forward strand.
CTGGGGAAACTCCAGCACTCACCCTTCTGACAGACTAACCATAATAACTCCCAAAATGGATCAAGGAATATACTGTAAATATATAGTAAAAAAAAAAAAAACCTTATTGTTTATGAAGTATGCATAAATGTGTGACTACATAATAACCAAAATAACTTATGAATACTTCAAAAATGACCAGTATTAGTGTCATAAAAAGAACACACAGTTCACAATATGGTTATGTAAGTTACAAATGTAAAATAATTGATTCTACAGTCTTATCAGTTACCATTACATATAATCGTGCATTGAGGGCAGACAATAATATGTAAACTGCTCAGAAGATGATAATGACATAAATGATACAACTATTCAGATAGAATGGATGACAGAATTGAATATTGATGGACATCTGTTCCTGGAGTATTAACGTTTTGACCTGGGTGTTTATCACACTATACTCTTATAGTGCTACTATTCCACTTTCACTGCTCTAGCTGCCTCCTGTTGCATTCTGGGATTTGCAGTTTTAAGGAGGGGAATAATTCTCAGGCATAACCCATCCTTAAAACTGCAAATCCCAGAATGCAACAGACGCAGCTAGAGCAGTGAAAGTGGCATAGTGCACTATAAGCGTATACTGTGATAAACACCCCGATTAGTCTTTGTCAGGTGTATCCTGATACCGCACACATTTCCAGTCATTTTGTCAGCTACAATTTAGCATTTAAGAAATCATTTTAACACCTTGTTGTTGAAGCAAATGTAAAGGCATTCCTATCCCATTCTTCGTTACTAAAGCCGACTGGAGTGGAAGTTGAATTTTATCTGCAATGGCCATGGGACAGAGTCCACCACATATGAGGTAGTAGACCACTTTTGAAGAACAGGCTGAGCAGCTACATAGATCTGTCTTCCAAAAGAAAACAACTAGAGAAAATAACACCTCTTTTACTGCTATTGAAGTGTAATCTCAGCCAAGTACCTGTGATAGGGCTGGTCATGCTACTAGGAACTGAAGCAGTTTTGAATCATGTTTGTACTTTCTAATCAAATCTCTCATGTACTGGCTGCTCATTCTGTGTGTCCAGAGGAGGCGATCAAAATGGCTAGGTGGAATGGCTTAGAGAGCTGGGTATGTTTAGCCTGGAGAGAGAAGGTATGGATTGACATGATAGCCCTGTTTAAATATTTGAAGGGATGTCTATTTGAGGATGGAGAAAGCCTTTTTCTTCTGCTCCGAGCCTAAGACACGAGCAATGGATTTAGATAAGGAAAAGAGTTTCATCTTAAACATCAGGAAGAATTTCCTGATGGTAAGAGCTGTGAAACAATGGAATAGGTTAACTTGGAAATGGCAGAGTCCCTACTTCAGAGGTTTTTAAACAGAAGCTGGATAGACATCTGTTGGGAATGATTGATTGTGTATTCCTGCCTGACAGGGGTTTGGACAGGATTGCCCTTGTGGTCTCTTCTGGCTCAATGATTCTACTCTTATATGGAGCAACTATTTCCTACAAGGCATCAGTGATGTAAACTTTTTTAAAACTTTTAAATTGTTTTCTCTAAAGATAGCAGTGTGATCTCCATTTTTGCAGGAGGTCCATTCCGCCCGCACCCCCCCCCCTCAAAATGGAGACTTGCATGTATTCAAGCCCATGGAAGCATGGGCCAAGGGGCATGCTCCATTGTGGTTAATGGAGGTCCTCCTCCACGTTAAGCAAAAACGCGATCTCAAGTCCACAAGAAAGGAGGGCAACTGTAGATATTTTTTAGAATAGATGAAGAATGTGTAACCATCCAGATGTTGCTGAATGGCAACTACAACCATCCCTGGAAGTGCTACAAATCATTAAGCTGCCAAGTGTCCTGACAAACATGTGTAATTGCCTATGTAAATCCTGATTTAAAAATATAGAAATGTATTACTGTTGTTGTTGTTTAAATCTTGCATTTTTCCAGTTGTGGAATGCAAGGCAGCTTACACAATTAAAATAAACATAGTTAACATTCACTACATACAAAAATTAAAAAGTAATTAAATGATCCAAAATAATAAATAAAACAGTTAAAAGGAAATACACAGGTATGCAAAATGAATTCATTTTGCTCTTTTTCAAAGAAGACCAACCTCAATGAAAGTATTCCAGGTGATCATCTGTTACAGGAATCTTAGTACATAAGAGAGTATCAGTTGACTAACTGTTATATATTGGGATAAATTGGTGTGCTAGCAAAAAGCAGCAGGGCCACATAGCTCTTTCCCCCCTCCTGAAGGTTGCATGCAGCCTGCAGGCTATCTGCTCTTACCTACCTACAATATTATGCCTGTAACCAATCCTAAGGATATGTCACTAAACAATCGGGTGGTGCTTCAAGATAATATAGGCCAGCCCTACCAGTTATGGCTTTTAAGTAGGTTTTGAAACTCATTAACTTCCAACTGCTTTTACAATAGCTGAATGCTTTCATTAAGAAATCAAGCTGTCTTTAAATTATTATGCTATTATTAGTGGCTCTTTTACTGCAACTTTTAAACCATGTTTAAGAGTTTATGAATTTTTGGGATTGCGCTGCTGGAATTTTGAGAACTTTCTAACTCGCCCTTTAATATTTTTTTGCTGTTGGTTCATTTTAGTTTTCCCCTTCCATGCAATAAAGATTGAAAGGTTGGGCCCTAAGTATCCCTGTTTATCCCCCTGCCTCTCTTGTCCTTCTACAGTTCTTCCTATATACAATTTATATTGTAAACTCCGTGAGACAAAGTTTGTCCCATTGAATTCGTAAAAACACCATGGTCATTGTGAATATAATGCTAGTGTTTGTGTTGTTGTTACGTATTCCAAGGTTCTAATAAGAACTGTGTTGACAAAGTTGTGTTACAATTAATAGAGAGATTCATTCGTGAAGCCTAGCAAATTGCTCCCTTTGTGCTCCGACGTGAGTAGCAAGGTCTGAATCATTCTTCCTCATATGGGAGAAAAGACAATTATAAAAGCCTAGAAAGCCACATGAGTTTCAACTTGTAGAGTTTCCATGGAGTCTACCTTCTGGGATAAGGGTGGAGATGGTGGAAGAAAAAATAGACGAGATCCTGATTTCATATATCTAACTCATTCTCCCACAGCACCTTCTGGGATTACAGATGCTCCAAACCTGGAGGCAGACGAGATACAAAACCTCCGCAAGACATCACAGACTCTGGCTGAGAGAAATGCAAATGTTCCACTCGAGATAAATTAAATGAATAATAAGCCCGACGCAGATGGGCTCAATTTGCATGCTTTGTCATCAACCCAATGCCTTTCTTTTTTAGAAGGAGGGGTGATGGTTATATTTGCTTTAAAAACAAAAATAGCTGGAAAGAACAAAAGGCACGGTGAGATGCTGAGTACCAGAATGTACAGATTTTCTATGCCATGAGTGAAAGCCACAAGGCAGAAATTTGCTGAAGAGGATCATTATATATGCCATTATATTGGAGATTTGCATGGAAGCCCTGGTGGCGCAGTGGTTAAATGCGTACTGCGAGCCATTCACTCTAAACACACAAGGTTGCGAGTTCAAGACCAGCAAAAGGGCCCAACTCGACTCAGGCTTGCATCCTTCCGAGGTCGCTAAAGAGTACCCAGACTGTTGGGGCAAATTAGCTTACTGCTATTAGCTTCTGCTGTTCACCGCTATGATCTTGGAAGAGCGGTATATAAATAAAACAAATTATTATTATTATTAAGCACCAGAATATGCAAAGGATGCCTTATGAGAGATTACTTCTTCAATCAATAGTGTATATTTTTGATGTGCACATGCACATAAAGAACCAAGTAAGGAGTGGTGTGAAAAAACTGAACAGAATCATAGATCATAGAGTTGAACAGATGTCAAGGGCCATCCAGTCCAACCTCCGCAATACAGAAATAACAACCAAAGTGTACCCATGTAAGTCGAAGGCTTCATGGCCGGCATCCATAGTTTTTTGTGGGTTTTTCGGCTATGTGGCCATGTTCCAAAGTTTCTTCCGATGTTTTGCCAGCATCTGTGGCTGCATCTTCAGAGAATGTTTGCCTGTAAGGACGGGGGTAACACATTATGATATACCCAATCCTTTCCAGGCAAAATTTCTCTGAAGATGCAAGCCAAAGAGGCGGGCAAAATCAGGAAGAAACTTTCTGGAACATGGCCACATAGCAAAGAAACCACAAAAACTAAAGTGTACACAGCCTCGGTGAAAAATCCCACACAAGAAGAGACTCCACCACACCCACAAGGCAGTGTATCCACTGTTAGAACAGCTCTTACCATCATGAGTTCTTCTATTGGTTTAGGTGGAATCCCCTTCCTCTACTTTGAATCCATTGATCCATGCCCTATTCTGGAGCAGCAGAAAACAAGCTTGCTCTTTATTCAATAAGATATCAGTTCAAATAGTTAAACATGCCTATCAATGCCACCTCTTAATTGTCTGTCTCCCAGGCTAAACATACCCAGCTCCCTAAGTCATTCCTCATAGGACATGTTTTCCAGACCCTCACCATTTTAGTTGCCCTCCTTTGACACGCTCCAGTTCTCAATGTCCTTTTTGAATTATGGTGCTCTCATAGGGCAAGGGTTTCCAGACCTTTCACCATTTTGATCATCCTCCTCGGGACACACTCCAGCTGTCACCATCCCTCTTGAATTGGTGGTGTCTACAATCAACAAGTATTCCAGGTGAGGTCTGACCAAACGCATAAGAAATGGTACAATTACTTCCGTGACGGAGACATTCTACTCCCTATAGATGTAGCCTAGAACACGTGGCTTTTTCAGCTTGCTGCAACTACGGTGCTGAATCGTGTTAAGTTTTTGGTCCACTAAGATTCCTAGATCCTTGTGTAGGGACTCCTGTCAAGCCAGGTGTCCCCCCTCCGATATCTATGATGCATTTGATTTTACTACTCCTAAATATATGCTTTCGTTAAACTGTCCAGTGGCTCACACGTCATGAGATGAAGATGGGGAATACAATGACCTATACTTCTGACTTTAGTGCTCAGGTGTATCACTTTACTCTTCGGGACTTTTCTAGTTTCTTTCAGAGTTGCATGAACCCTTCCGAGGCATTCCTTCTCATTTCTTTGACTGCAGTTCACGATGTGGACATGTGTGATCCAGATTATGGTGATTCTTTAATAAGTATTTCGATTTCCCGCATTGTCAAGATGGGAATTTATGTAGGCCTTCGATGGTCAGTATTTTTGTCTTCCTTTATATTCAGCATAAATCTGCTTGGCACTTTCAGCTTTGAAACCTCCTCAGTAGCTATTCCAGTGCTTTCAAGTTTCCAAGTCATCACTATAAAACCCACAATTTTGCCATTTCTATTGCGATTCATACTGTCTGATTATAAAAATGCTTTCGGGACATCAGTTTTGGTTTGTTTCAATCCATGCAATCTGAGGAAGCAACCAATCTGTGAAAAGAAGTTAAGCTACTACTTCTTTCACACGTCCCAAAGGATGCAACAACATCCCTTGCATATTCTTTTCTCGTTTTTGACATAATTCATTAAAATCAACCCACGGTTTTATCTAGTTTCAATACTGGGGACAGTTTTGAATGATAATTTCCATACGTATAGGTCGAACATTTCTATCCAATACATCCATGTCAGAAGATCACTGGAATGAAGGTAATTTACAATATCTGGGCAACGCAGCTGTCTGAAAAACAACTTTAAACAACCTGCGTAAGATTGTTTTTTTTGCCTTTGTATTTTGCTTGTCAAAATACCCACAGAACACCGAGTGGGGAGAAAGGCCACACTTGTATTGAACAATTGGTAGGGTTGCACAACCATAAGGTCCAGATCGGTGGGCATCAAAACAACCACCCTGTGTGTTTGGATTAATCCAAAGCCGTTACCAAATACCCGGTGCTTGGATGAACCTAGGGGGCATAGGAACACCGCTTGAGCGCAAACCTGCCTGTTGCGTGTTTCCCGCATTCACAAAGCCCCCTAGTCCCCCCCGGGAGTCCGCACCTGCGGTTGTCTGTCCCCCCCCCAATGCCAAAACCGCCTTCGCTCATCGCCCCCGGGGTCTGTGTTGACTCCAAACCAGACTCCATAGCCCCTGGTAACCACACAACGGTTCCAGACCTGGGCCAAAAGTCTGGGCCGAGAACTGTGTTGTTGTTGACAAAAACCACCTGAAAACACCGGGGGGCGGGCGGGGAAGCGCCAGGCGACGAACCTCCAACTTTGTGGCTCCGCTCTGTTTTTTCGAACGCCAAGCGCCGACTAAGGAGAAGAAGGCCCGCGAATAAGCAAATATACTGCCTCGCCCCCTCCCCTCCTGCGTCCTTTTGCGGGGCCCCGCCCCCAGGCGCCGAGCCCACATGGGCGCCTTGGAGGACCCCCGGAAGCCCGCACCAGCAAGCCCGGCTCCCAGAGCGGCCCTAGGGCAGAAAGGGCGCCCCTTCCGGCCCAACCGCCAATCTGGAGCGATGCAAGCCCCGAGCACTCTGGGGCTTGTAGTTGTGCCCGCGCTGCAGCGGCAAACAGTCTGCCCCCGATCGGGCGATGCGTTTTTTGGCTGTTAACTACTACTAATTCTAAATTTCTTCAAAAAAAATACAAGAAGGCTGTTAATTAATGAAATTTTGATGGATTAAAGTTTGTACTAGTTAGCAGTTACTGCTATAGATCCTGAAGGTTTACATTAAGAGAGGATTAGTGTTTTCATATCAGTGCCAAGGAGGATGACCAGGAAAAGCCCAAAATAATGCATGTAGCTTGACAAGAGCAGAAGAAAATGGAAGAAAATTCATGCTATCCACCATCAGTTTGGAAAGAAATTCTCAAGTAGTACCTAAAGTTCTTCAGGGCACCCATCTATGCCTAAGCAATATAAATGCCACTGTGAAACAGAGGAGACTGATAGTTTCTTTGTGTTTTTTTCAGGCTATATGACCATGTTCTAGAAGAGTTTATTCCTGATGTTTCACCAGTTTCTGTGGCTGGCATCTGCAGAGAATGCTGGTGAAATGTCCGGAATAAACTCTTCTAGAACATGGCCATATAGACCAAAAAACCCACAAAAAACTATGGATGCCGGCCATGAAAGCCTTCAACAGAGGAGACTGAACTTAATCTCCCAGGGCAAGTAAGCTTTCCTGGAGAGGCAAAATGATGACATTACTCATGAAATAAAAATTATGCTTCCCCTATGAAATTTTCCTTTGGTCCTCAAATTTCTAACATTGCAGCAACTTAAATCTTGAGATGAGCATTTAGAAATACAGTTTAGACACCAAAGAAAGGGATCAGGGAAAGTAACCAAGGGCATGCAAATATAAGCCTTCAAGATATGAAGTTTTCAAAATCTCACTCTCTGCAATGTTAGAAACTTGGAGACTGAGGAAAAAAATCATTGGGGGAGGACGAATTCATATGGGGGAAGGCAAAATGCCTCATTCCCCCCCCCCCCCCGACACTCCTGACTAGCATTATTCACAGCCCCTGGTTACAAGTGTCTCTCAGCTGCTCTTTTCATGACCACTCACTCTTTCTCACCATCCATCTGAGCAATCATCAACTATGTAATGGGGAATAAATTCACCATAATGCAGCCCATTCATCAGTTCTTCCCTACTCCCTTCTCAATGCCAAAGATGCTAGTTCTGTGTTCTGCTGTACAGAGGAGAGTCCTCTCTGAAGGAACCACCTGACGTTTGGTCTGGTTGACATTCAAAAAGATAAAGAAGCAAATGAAAGCTGGGTGTGGGCTTTGACATCAACAGTTATCACCAGGCACACAGATTACAAGCTTCCTCATTATGGTAATTTCTTCTGCATTCCCATTTAAAAGATGTATTTGCATATATGAGGATCAACTTAAGGAGCTTGGTATGTTTAGCCTGGAGAAGAGAAGATTAAGTGGTGACCTGATAGCCGTGGCATGTCATATGGAGGATGGAGCAAGCTTCTTTTCTGCTGCTCCAGAGATTAGGACATGGAGCAATGGATTCAGACTACAGGAAAGGAGATTCCACCTAACCATTAAGAAGAACTTTCTCATGGTAAGACTGATTCAACAGTGGAACATACTGCCTTGGAGAGTAGTGGAGTCTCCTTCTTTGGAGGTTTTTACACAGAGGCTGGATGGCTATCTGTTGGGAGTGCATTGATTGTTTATTCCTGTATTGCAGGGGGTTGAACTGGATGGTCCTTCTGGCCTTTTCCAACTCTGTGATTCTATGAAATCTGTATCCTCTGTTTTGGTGATGTATGTCCACTTCTTTGATGATACATAGGCAAGCACACACTAGTGACAAGCCAGGAAATCTACAATTAACTATATAGTCGACCCTCTGTTTTCATGGGGATCCATTCTGGAACACACGCCCCTGCAAAAATGGAGTTTCGCATGTATTCAAGCCACATTGACTTGAATATAGGCACGTGGCTGTGGGAGTGCACATGCATGCACCTTGGTCATGTGCACCATTATCTCCCCCTCCGTTTGTCCCTTGCGGAGGGACATGGTTTCCAGAATTGAAAGAATGGAGGGAGGACTGTAGTTCCCTGTTGTATCTCAAATGGAAAAGCATGGTCACCTTAGTTGAAGCTACAGTTTGAATTTGGTTTAAGATCCTGGATTTTTCCAAATCTGGTTGCCATACTTATTAAGACATGATATGATAATCTGAATGAGATCACTATCACAACCCATGAGGCTGTCTCACACGTTTCCATGTATACACACACATATGCATTCCTGATCAGACTTTTCTCATTTAAATTCCTGCACTGAAATGTGGGGAGCACAATCTATCATGTTAACAAATGTAAATCTGTAAAGAGATATGTAAGAAAATAGAGAAGAGGGGGAGAAAGACTTTGCTTCTAGTCATTTGATGCTCATTCAGATGCAATAACTAGGTCAAGTGCGACCTCTTACAAAGAATTTCAAAGCCACATGCTGTGAGCAAAAAGCACATAAGAAAAAAGGGAAAGGAACAAAACTGCTGAGCCCAACAATAGACAGGATAAAAACAAAACCCAGCAGCAGAGGCAAGACATGAAATAATAAACAAGCCATCAGGCTAAAAAAAAAAGTTAAGCATGTAACTATGTGTACACTGAGCCCATGTAGAGTGAAGCCACTAAAGGATAGGTCAATCAATGGCTGTTATTTCCTACATTTCCAATGTTCAGGCTTTGAGTACCAATCTTTATATAGCTGAAAAAGACACCATTGATGCAGAAGAGGGAGGTATCAGCAGGCTTCCAGGAGAAAAATAAATATTTAGGCTAAAATAATAATAACACGATAGTGAATGACTGTTTTGGGGTGAATCATGGAGGGAAGGAATGGAAGACAATTGCTGAAATTGTGAGCATGGTTGCATCTGCACTGCAAAATTAATGCAGTTTGACACAGTAGCTACCAGAATTTCCCACCCTGTGTGGCCAATTCTGGGAACTGTAGTAAAAACTAATTTTTCCAAATCCCATTGGAAAACTATAATAACAAAGATGAAACCTGACCCAATATAGAAAACTAGTAATCAAACATTGAGGGCAAAGAAAAGCAGGTATAGGGAAGGTGTGACCCTCTAGATATCACCATAGTGCAACCTCAGCAAGTCCTTGCCTGGAGTGTGATGGGAACTGCAGTCCACCTATACACCAAGGGCTACACATGTCCCACGCATGAAGAAAGTAACAGTCACCACTTTTATGTCCTGGAGCTGGTCACTCTTGGAGACATGAATGTATTTTAACATTTAACATTTAACAAAATAACAGTTTGAAAACATGCATCTGAGGAAGTAGGCTCAAGTCAACAAAAGCTCATAAAATCATAGAATTGTAGAGTTGGAAGAGACCACAAGGGCCATCCAGTCCAACCCCCTGCCAGGAAATCTCAATCAAAGCATCCCCGACAGATGGCCATCCAGGCTCTGCTTAAAGACCTCCAAGGAAGGAGACTCCACTACATTCCGAGGGAGTGTGTTTCACTGTTGAACAGCCCTTATTGTCAGGAAGTTCCTCCTAATGTTCACAGTGAGGGAGTTTAAATTGACCCATTGATAAGTTCTCCTTAGGGTTGCTATAAATCAGAAATGACTCAAAGGCACTCAGTAACAACAGCAAGAAGACATGCCCATAATATTGACAGTTAAAATGGTATCCTACAACTATGCAGTATAGAAGTATTCAGTGTCAGTACAGAAGAAACCGGAATCCATGCATTTTTAAAAACTCTACATTAAGTTGAAACAATCTTTGAGCGGGAACAGTGTCTTTCCTTTACCACTAAAAGGAAACCCACACAATGGAGCAATTACTTAATAGAGCTTTTGCTGGCTGTACTCTTTCCAACTGCAGGCGTGAGATTGTAATATTTGGATGCTTCCTCACCTTAAAAACAATTCCTAAAGTACATACCAAACTAGTATGTCACAGCAAATGTCCTAGATTAGCCGATTTACTGTGCTATTTTTTATGTGCTTGTAAACTTTTTTTTAAAGTGTTCAAATGTGTGATTCTCCACCTGAAGTTTGAAGTGGTCCAATCCATTAACAGACACACCGTGAGAGGCTGCTGATCATGTAGCTTGGCTCTGAGCCACAACACTTTTGCTGTCATGTGGAACTTAGCACCTCATTGACCAAACTGTTTTCCCTAATGCATGGTTTTAACCCATGGTGTTCCTACGCACAGTGGTTAGAAATGGTGAAGCTGTTCATTTTGTCTTTAAACAGATATATCTTTTTTTAAACACACACAGAGGTCTTATTTAAAAACACTGGTGATGAAGTTGGTAATGATCAAACTAACTTTCTGGAATGCTTTTGGCTGAATTATTTTTATAACAAAATATCTAAATGATGAGCCCATCATGCTGTTTCAGAATTTCTGCTCACACATCAGGGATTGTGATCCAGAATACATGGCAAAATGCCCTTTTAAAAAGTAGTTATTCAAAACTTTTAGTGAGTTTGTAGAGACTGAGCATCACAAATATTGGGCAACTGACAAAAGAAGATGATGGTGTGTCTTGGCTCAACAGACTGAGAAACAACTAAGAATTTTGCCACTGGCACCAGCAGCATCAGCTATTTGTTTCTAGGTACTTGCACAGATTGTTAACCCGTTTGGACCTGTGCACCTGTGATCTAAACATAAGAAAACCCTCCTTGGTTGTAATAAGTCTGATTACATCAACCATGGAATATTTGCTTTCTGCCTCCAGAAAGGATAAGAACAGATTTATAATAATTGCATAATATTGCTCTTCAAAATCTGTGCAAAAGACAGCTTAAGTGAGCCCCTGGCATTTCAATGAGTGGTTATCTTCTGTAAGTGTTTAATTTAATATCTTTTTAATTATCAACACCTTTCTGGACTATTAGTGCTAATGAACAGAGCTCAAAATTGGGCAGACAGAACAAGGAGGACTCAGGCTCTGCATAGCAAAATAGTATATCTAAGAAGGACCGCATGTTAATATTCACACATTAACAACAACAATGTTGTGCATACCAATGGTTTCTGAAGTGTACACTTGAAAAGCATGGAGCAAAACTCTAAATCCACACCTAGGAATATGCCTTTTTTTAAAGTTCAACTACAATTCTATTATACTGTAATGGACAAAGTTTTGAGTTCTCCAGAAGACTTCATCATGCTAGGTGGTTTAAAAAAGGGGAGGAAGGGAAGTAAAATAAAATCTGCCATAGATTAAACCATGGAGTCTATGATAAACTCGACCCCAAATTTCACTGCAGGCCCAAGCCCCACAGATTAAACCTCTAGTCAAATTTCTGAATCTGCATGTATTTTTCCAAGATCAAATTAAGAATGCTGAAGCATTTTTTTAAAAAAAAATTGTTGAAAGACATTTTGGAACCTCTGTTGGGAATAGACTGAAAACTAGAAATGGTTCCTGTACTGTTGATGGCAGAACATAAGGGGTAACAAGTAACATCTGCTGAAATTTCCTCTTTTGTACATCCATTAAAGGGACAGGAGCCATCTCCAGTTTTGCCTCTAGCAGCCCTAGTTGGGATAGAAATTAAACTGAATAAATAAATAAATAAATATTAAGCTTGAAAGTTTGAACATGGTGAATTTGCTGCTCTTTGTAATAAAGGTATTACCCACCTTTCTTTTGCTGTCCTTGGTTTTATGAATTGACACAGTTACCATCACTTTTGTAACTACCTGACAAGTATGAAGGAATTAAACACTTGTTACAAATACATGTCATTTCTCACCTGCTGTATGCTGACCAGGGACACAGAATTGATGGCAGGAGCAAACCTAGGTTTGCCTTTCCGCAATGCCTTAAACATTGCAAAGATGCTTGGAGCTGTGGTGAGACAAGTTTACTGACGCTTTGAAGAGAACAGACGGCCCCAGGAGATTCTCTGGGTGATGCTGGTTAGCAGTCTTTTCTCATTATCTAAATGATGACAAGACCCCATGTCACATCTCCCTTCAATCCTGTTGGCAATGATTGGAAAATGGGTGAATTCTTGCACCTTGCAATGCGACCAGAAACCTTCAAAGAGAACCAATCAAAGCCAAGTGCCCACACTCTGGTAGTTGTGACAGATACACATCATGAAACCAATTAGCCAGTTAATGAAAGCATTGCCTAGACTAGGTTCTAATATTATATACCATGGAGTGGGCAAAACAACTGTGTCCAGAAGCCAAACAGGGCAGAACAACAACAACAACAATCCTATTCAGCCTCATAAGGTGGCTGGAAATTCTCAAGTGATATAGGGGTGGATGGGTAGGGAGCAAAAATGGCAAAAAAGCCTTCATTGCAGCTGCACCAGTATAGGTAGCCCAGTGTGACTACCTTGTACACACCAACTTGTACACACCAACATCCTATTTTTGGTCAATGCCTTGAGGAGGGCAAAACCACTTCATATGGCTGCAAGTGTACAATTCATCGTTTCACTTTCACATTTCATAATTTTGTTTTTCCATTTATTAAAAAATACACAATTAAGAGTTATCTTGTTGGAAATAAAGACAGAAGCATCTGTACATTTTGTTTTCTCCTATTTTCTCTTTAATCTCCAACTCTTTTCATTCTGTTTATGAAGAAAAGTGTGATTCTTGGCTAGTCCTTTTTTTCTTTAAAAAATTAACTGAATGAAATTCTCCTCTATCTGCATTTGCCAAATTCATAAGTACAATTATTTCCAACATAAAGTGGACCATGATGTACCTGCCCACCAGGCAGCTGTTGAAGATGTTTGCTTATTTTCATTTCAATTTCCTCTGGTTGTGTTTATGAAAAAAAAATCTGCACATTTTGGAAAGTTCTTGTCCACAAACAAATTGTACAAATTTTCATTCAGCGCAGGGTGGAGGGGAAGGAATGGATCTTTGCACTCCAGAGCAGAATTTATCATCTACAGATGTGCCCTGAATGCCAATCCCATTCTCCATGAATAACCCTTGTGTAATCATACAGCTGTATTAAGGAGGCCAAAGTGCCTTTTCTCACCTGCTATTATTAGACATTCAAACCTTCCTAATCGTGAAACTAATACTTGTAAAAAAAAAATCTTTCTCTTTCTATTTTCCATATTAAGAGGAAAAATATCACTATTTTTAAATAATAAAGTCCCTCATTATTCTGAGTTCTCAAAATACTTGAACATTCCTATTATTATTATTATTATTATATAACATTTTTGTTAAACACAATAAACTTATAAAATTACATATTAGGAAAAAACAAATTACTAACATTAAACAAAACACAACACCTGACAGATTATTATAAGGTCACAGGATGGAAAATAGTAAGAATACATATTTTGAACATGTTTACCATTTAAAAAAAAAAGCCCCTCTATATCAAGAACTGTGACTTATGGTATTTACGTTCACATGTTAAATGATGGGCATAGAGAGCTAAAAATCTTGTATTCTCCCGCATGCTTTCCTAAACAGATTCAACCATTGTCTTGTTTTTATCCTAAATTGGAGCAATCCAGATGCTCTGCTACAGGAAAGTTTCTCAGCTGTTCAGGTTTAGCAATGGTTTGTTTATTCTCAAGCTAGGAAGGTAACTAGGCTACCATTTGGAGAATGGAACAACACACAAAACTACAGATCAATTTTAAAACGTGGCAATAGAAAGCATTTTAAGTATTCTAGCATTTGCACAGCTAAGAAGCCTTGGCTCCCAACTGCAGTGAGGAGGGCCTTGGATGCCACATCTTTGTGCCTTCACTAGGATTGGGTGTTGGAGAAAAGCTGCCTATCAGACGACCTTGATAACATCAGCAAGCTAACTCTGGACTGGCACCAAAGTCTTTCAATTTCTCATATGGAAATGACCCATCAGCTTTCTCCCTGTTACTGTGAACTTTCCTCAAGGCACTTTTGGATGATTAGAAGAAGAATGCTCATCTCTTAGGCTATTGCATCAACCAAAAGTCCGTCCACATCATTGAACTACACAATGGATCATTCCAAACATTGTCATTTAGAAACATTATGGCAATATTCAAGAAACTGGATGACATAAAACCTTTAATAGAGCTAGATACTGTAACTATAAACATTGATGAGATCATGTATCAGATCAAATCAGTAAAGACAACTGATGCAATAACCCAGTTCACTATGAAATGCTGCACTGAAAATCAATGTATTTGAGAGAATTGGAGTTGACACCCTTGTTCATTTCTTTCAAGCCCACAACTGCTTTTTCAATAGTACTTTGTTATGCACCTGATACTGGATGAAATGTGGGGTACAAGTAGTGGATGGATGATCCTACTTTGTAATACATAGCAAAAACAACTATGTTTGCCTAAAATACCTTGTTTTTCCCCCACATGACTTTTCCATCTAAAGCTGTGTTTGTGAGGAAATGTATACTGTTTCCTGTGCAAAAAATGTTTTTCTGCCCCAGAAATACATTTTTTTGTGCAATCCTTTTATTTGGGGGGGGGGGGGGGGGGGCTGGGAATTGACCTTCAGTAAGAGAGAAAAGAAAAAGGTTCACTAGGAAAGAATTCTTCATCACAAACATCAGACTACAATTCCCAAAATACCTCATGGGACTCTGTGCCAGTTCATCTGATATATTTGGTGTGTTAAAACCATTGGTTATCTCTTTTGAACCTGTTCCCATTGACTACAAGTCTTTCTTTCTTTTCTTGAAACTTGCTGTGGATCAGTAGACAATGGCTCCTGGACTGACACCAGACGATGAACCACCAGCACTCTGAGTAACCCTGTTGTAAAGAATCAAACAGATAAATGCTACAACTTGCACTAGTCTCTTCAATTTATGAGCATTGAACTTTGGCAGCTGCCAAACTAAAGACATCACTTTAACTTCCATGGCTCAATGCTATGAAATTCTGGAATATGTAATTTGGTGGGGCACCACAGCACTCTGACAGCAAAGGCTAAGTATCTCACAAAACTACAAATCCCAAAATACCATAACATTGAGTTATGACAGTTAAAGAGGTATCAATTTGCTCTATTTTGCTCTAAATTAGCTTACTTGCTGTTCACCGCTATGATCTTTGGAATAACGGTATATAAATAAAACAAATTATTATTATTATTATTATTATTATTATTATTATTATTATTTCTGCAGTGCTCTATTTCAACAGTCTTCATGCCAGCTTGAAAGAAGAAAATTATTGGTAACCAAGAAGGGCCAAGGGTCAGCATGGTGTAATTGTTTGGACATTGGACTAGTACACTGGCAGGTCAGGGTTCGAATCCTGTCTCAGTCATGGAAACCCATTGGGTGAACTTGGGCAAGTCACACACTCTCGGCCTTAGTTGATGGCAATGACAACCTCCCTCTGAAAAAACTTGTCCAGAAAACCCAATGATAGGTTCACCTTAGGTTTGCCATAAGTCAGAAGTTACTTGAAGGCACACATCAACAAGAAGTTTCTAGTGAAGCAATGTCATTAATTATTGATAAAATTCTACCAAAATAACTCCACTCTGGCTCTGAATATTATTATTTGTAGTAGTAGTAGCAGTATTGGGATTCAAAACTGGGATTTCAAAGCAGCTTACAGTTTAAAATCACAGTAGAACTAAAAACTTACCAAAGTAGCAATTAAAATGGAATTAAACTATTACAATATTAAAACAGGTCATTTGTTTAAAAACAGAGGCCTGTTACAGACTGCCAAAATAAAGCTGCTTCGGGTCTCTTTGGAGGTATGCT
>NC_056525.1:230562313-230622612 GCF_019175285.1 Sceloporus undulatus
TCTGTAACAGGCCAGAATACAATTATACAAGTTAACCCATGATCTCTTCTGGTGAAGTAACTACTCTTTTGGCCCAATGTTCCATTTGGTGAGGGGGGTTAGGATACCTGCAGTGGCACCATTTGCCAGGGATATTCCATACTTCCAGCTGTGACAAAATGTGGCTCCAGCTCTCACTTGCTTGTCCTCTGGAACGAAACTCCCTCTTGGCTCACCTTGTCTGAGTTTCTGGCTGAGGGAAACAAAGCTTCCTGCTGGAATCTCAGCTGCATTCATGCTGAGTATCCAACACAGAATAAGTGGGGTACTCTGCTAATTAGACACGTCCACTTTACTGTCTGGCTGCCAGCTGGCAGACTTGATACCTTCCTGTATTAGTGTTACATGATGTAAGGTTAATTCCTGGTGCAGTGAGCAGGTGTTTTTAGAGTGCTCCTGCCCAGTTGGGAATTCCCTTTGCTTGAAGAATGGGTAACATGCTTGTAGATTGTAGTGGCTGCTCAGGGTCTCATTACAAAAGAACGGTCTTTCCTTTCTCATTTTTAGGAAAGACAGAAACAAGCATGCTCAATGCCTGCCGGGTTCTCAGGCAGTTAGCACAAACACATGATGTATGTGAAAACAGGATGCATAGGTGTGTATCCTGGCTTTCAGAGAACCACGGCATCACCTTACCCTAGAGGATAGTTCTTAAAATTTCCATTTTTGGACTAAAAAAAAAACTTCCCAGAAACTTTCAGCCCAGCCACTAGGAGTTGGAATCCAGAAAAGTAACTTTTCAAAATGGATCTCAGAATGGAAGTATGACCATTGAGGATAAATGAACACAGACTGAATCCCAGAATGAAATGCCACAAAGAAAGCTTGGTGAATCCTCTGGAAGCACTTGGGAAGGTTGAAGACCATGCTAGTCAAATGTTCCACAATGAAAACAATTTGAGGCCAGTTTCACTGCTGTGGTTCAATCCTATTGAGCCATGGGATTTGTAGTTTGCAGTGAGTCTTAAAACTTCATACTTCTCCAAGTTAGAGCATTAGAAGACCAGGGTTTGACTCCCCACTCAGCCATGGAAACCCACTGGGTGGCCTTGGGTAAGTCACACGCATACCTTCAAAGGAAGGATGAGGCAAAAACACCTCTGAACAAATCTTGCTAAGAAAACAATGTGCTAGGCTCACCTTGGGTTCACCCTAAGTGGGGATCAACTTGAAGGCCCACAACAACAAGTGTTAATATATCACTGGTCTGGTTAAGCCTTGTGAGATATGTAATAGCAGCACTGATGGTGCCACTATGTCCCAGTCAGCAGGTACCACTTATAGTCACTTGAAATGGTCAGCCACTGTCACTCCCTGACCATACTGGTTGAGTTTCTTTAAAGGAGTCTTTTTACCTGTGTCCAAATGCTGATTCCTCGCATCCCATCTAATATATTATATTTTATTGGCCCATCACCTGTGACCTATTGAAAACACCAAGAAGTGTGTGCTTGCCCAAAGGTCCATATGTTACTGGAAAACTAAAAATTGAGCTATTTGATGGCAGTGCATAAATACTGTATTTTCTGGCATAAAAGACTACTTTTTAACCCAGGAAAATCTTCTCAAAAGTTGGGGGTCGTCTTATACGCTGGATGTCGTCTTATAGGGTGGGTGCTGAAACTTCCGAGATGGACTGGAGAATCTGTGGTCACCGCATATGGTGGGGGGAGCTCAAAAACAGCTGCAGCCGCATCCTCACCATATGCGGTGACCGTATGAAAGCAGCAAGGGCGTTGCTGTACAAGTATGGTAGAAGAAAATCCACTCACCAGGATTCATGGAAAGATGTGACTTAATGAGGTCCCAATGACGAGGTGGGGGAGCCTCACTAGGAAGGTGTAAGTGAAGGGCAGAGCAAGCTGCAGGCGTCCGGGACACCCGAGGTATGGAAAAAAGAGCTGTGTTTGCGCTACCGCTCTGATAGTCTTGGAGACAGGAAGGTCTGGGCAGGCAGGGAGAGCTGACCAGTCCAAGCAGGCTTTGTATACAACAAGTTTTCCTGCTAAGTACCTGCATGTCATAAGCATTTGAATTAAAATTACCATATTGAAATCAAATCTGATGTTTTAAAAATTTTTATTTGGTGTGCATTGGAAGAGGGGTAGTCTTATATGGTAAGTATATCCCAAACTCTATATTTTAACTGGAAAAGTTGGGGGTCGTCTTATACGCCCTGTTATCTTATACGTCAGAAAATATGGTATATCTGATATGCGTTAAAATTTTCAATCATGTCTAAGACCCCCAAAAGGAATCAGAAACAATTTGCATAGCATTGTGATCACTGATAGCATCACTGACATTTTCAAAGCCACGCCAGTCAGGAAGCTGGACACGAACTTTATTGCCTGTTTTAAAGATCAAATAGCAAAACTCCATCCAGAGGTAACCTAAGTCCAGTGCCACCTTGTGACTAAATTGTATAAAAATGCTATCTTCTAATCAATTAGATTATCTCTTCAATCAGTCATTCAGTCATGAATACTGAATGACTGATGCAATATATCATGAATTGGTTATTATAATCAATTATGAAGCTATGCTTGATTATGAAGCTATGATTAATATCCAATTGCTGCATTGCATTCAACCTTCATGTTTTGAGGGTAGTACAAAGATATTACAAATAAATACGTTTAAAACTCAATTCTGCTATAAAGAGAACTCTTATATACTGTTTTATTGCTGTTTATTACTCTTTTTGTGAATTGTTTATTACCATTTATTAGCCAGTCTTACATATTTCACCTTTTTATAAGATATCCAGGTTGGCTTAAAATCATGAAGAAAATGTGCACACTGTTTTAAAACAATGAGACGGAAAAACAATAAAATAAGCAAAAACAATTTTTAACAGACAAAGGACAAAAACATTTTAAGAATTAAAAATGGGCAAAAGTTCACCAAAATAAAGTGGCCAATTGAGTAAGTACTCTGACATTCTTCCCCTTTCTGTTCAACTAGTATGGCTGCAAAACCTTCCTTCTCCTTTCATAAATTGTTAGCCATGGCCACAGTCTAAAAAAGTAACTTTTTGGGTTGAAATTACCAGCACCTCCAATATGGTGGCCTGTGAAAAGCTGTCCTATGGGAAATTTTCATTAGTAACACTTTACCAAAGAGTTTATTGCATCACTAAAAAACCTGGCTTACCTCTCCTGAATTGAAGTCTAATTTGGGATGCAGCCAGGTCCTTTCGCCTGGATTTTGCTGCTGAATCTGCTGGCCGAATACAGCCCGGTTGTAGCCTGGGTCCCAGGTGTGCTCAGTCGGGAGCTTTCCAACTCTGAAAAGCAGCTTGCTGAGTGCGCCTGGGACCCAGGCTGCAGCCAGGCTGTATTCAGCCTGCAGATTCAGTAGCAAAATCCAGGTGATAGAACCCAGCTGCATCCTGAATTAGACTTGACTTTGGGAGAGGTAAACTAGGGTTTTTTTAGTGGTGCGATAAACTCCCAAGTTAAGACCATCTGTCTTCACCTTCTTTCAAGCATCTTTTATGTTTAGTCTTTGCTTTCTCTACTTAGGTTTTGTTTCTGGCTCTGTGTTAATACAGTTTAAGTTTATTTGTTTGCTTTTACTGATTGTTTTGCTTTTGTTTTCTATATTTGCAAATCATCCTGAGGGAATTTGCCAACCATCCTCATCAGCCTGTTAGATAATGGGAACTGTAGTCTAAGGACCTTATCTCACACATTATTTTCCCCATTATGGGAACGGGAAGGGGACTCTCAGGGCCACGTGCGACCATGAAAAAATGGATATTATCACACAGCAAATTGTCTTCAAAATGGCCCCATGCCATTCTGTGGCACCAAGTCATCCCCATTCCATACTGAGGAGTGTGAAATGTTCAGGTCGGAAGTTTTCCATTGGAGCAAAATGGTGCCCCTCAGCACTGAATGGGGATGGACTGGCACAGGGCCATTTTGAGGATAATTTGCTGTGCAACAAAATCTGTTTCTTCCCGGTTGTGCATGGCCCCAAGAGTCCCCTTCCCGTTCCCATAACGGGAAAAATAATGTGTGTAATAAGATTCTAACATAACTGGAGGGTGCCAGTGCTGTCCAATTGCCAGCCTAAGTGCATGTAGCTGAATTAAATGCATAATTGAATGATAAATGGCAAGCCCTTTGGGGACAGAGGTCTGTTCTTTTGCACTGTATAAAGGGATGTGCCCATCAAGGTAAATTACAAGCACATATCTCTTTGGGGCAAATACCTGTGCTCTTGCAATTTTA
The DNA here is from genome assembly GCF_019175285.1 of Sceloporus undulatus. NCBI lineage: Eukaryota > Metazoa > Chordata > Lepidosauria > Squamata > Phrynosomatidae > Sceloporus > Sceloporus undulatus. The sequence goes on from NC_056525.1 coordinate 230,566,594, forward strand.
AAGAGTTGCATTTATCATGAACAGTGTCTGAAACATAAATAATCATTGTGGAAGGCAAAAGCCACTAGATATCAGCACACCAGGACTACAGTTCACTTCACTGGTCACATAAAATGATCCTCAGCCATCAGATGCATAATTGTGTAAGTGACTTTTTAAGATTTCTGCTTGCATACTGGGTGCAGGGGAAAAAAACAGTTAGTCTTCCATATCCACAGATTCTTTATCCATGTATGCAAGCATCCATGGCTTGAATATATTCAAAAAATATATAAAGAAACCTTGATTTTTCCATTTGATATAAAGGACATCATTTCTCTACCCACTGTATTTAATGGGGCTTGAACATCTACAGATTTTGGTATCCATGGGGGTTTTTGGAACCAAACCTCAGCAGAGATCAAGGGCCCACTGCATCTGTAAGTCTACTGCAGGGCTCAAAACTGTGAGGCTCTCCAGGGATTGCTGGATTACAACTCCCAGCATTCCTCTCCTTTGACTTTGCAGTCTAGGTCCAACAAGAATTGCAGTCCAACATCTGGAGGACCTCTTAAATCCCACTCCTGATGCCCTGCCAAGATGCCATTTGTTAGAACACAATCCAAGCAGGCCTGAAAGGTACTGGAGCAGCCTGAGCCTCTCCTTGGCCATATGATAAGTTGTTTGGTGAAGAGCAAATGGCATTCCCTTGTTGGGATTTCCTCACTCACTTAACTCCTGCTCTATTCCACCCACATATCGGCTCATATATACAAACCCACATGTCAACACAGGTGTTTGGCAAGCAGCTGCGATTACATCTGCAATCAAGGAAAGAATCCCGGCTCTTAGAAAGTGCAAGGATCTCCAAAAAAAGCTTGCCATGTACATGAGTGAAAAGCTATGTTTTTTTCCTTTGGGGTTTGGGACCTGGATTCACATGTTGAACCCGTTCAGCAACTTTGTCCACTTGTGGGATTCTCCTCTCATCCCTTTTATTGCTACAGCCCTATTTGAGGCTCAGTCTGAGGAAGGCAGTGTGATCTTTAACCCTCATTGCACCAATCTGCCCAACTCATGTTATGTGACACGGCTGTTTGTTTATTTTCCCTTCTTTGCACTAATGCTCTACAAGCCTTTGTCTTCCCCTCCTTTGACATCGCAGCCAAGGGAGGTCAGGCAAGCCGTTTGAACCAGAAGTTGGTACAACCGCAGAGGGACGGCTAGAGGCAAATCAACACAAAGAAAATGGGCAAGGGTTACTCTGTGCTGCACATATGTTTAAACTGGTGGTCCAGGATGGGAGTGGGGCAGCACAAACATGTTTAAAAGTGATTTTTAAAGCACAAAAAGCCCTCATAGTCGGGGATTCTCTCTCTCACACACGCACACACACACTCACGCATGCACACACACACTGTCCCATAGATCAAGCAGTTATATGTAGATAAATTGTTGCTAATTTCTATCAAGTTGACTGTCTCCCTTTTCCCTAAGTTAACCTAAGTTAACCAGAACTGAATAGACTAGTCATGCATACTACTTTCTGTGTTGAAAAGTGCTTGGAAGCTGCACCTAGAGCAAAATACAGCAGCCAGATTGGTATTGGATGTGTATTTTGGAGACTGTATAAGACTGGACTTACTAAAACTGTACTGGCATCTAATTAGCTTCCAATCTCAGTTCGAGGTGCTGGTTTTGAACTTTTTGTTCTTGTTTTTGTTGTGTGCTTTCAAGTTGTTTCCAGCTTATGGCGACCTGATGGTGAACCTATCATGGGGTAAGATTTATTCAGAGGAGGTTTGCCATTGCCCTTCCCTGAGGCTGAGAGCCTGTGACTTGCCCAAGGTCACTCAGTGGGTTTCATGTCCGAGTGGGGAATTGAACCTTGGTCTCCACAATCGTAGTCCAACACTCAAATTACTACACCATGCTGTCTTCCGCAAATCTCTAAATGACTCAGGACAAGGATAGCTGAAAGACTGTCTCTTCTCATATGAGTCTCCCCAAAATGAAAAGTCCCTAGCAGAGGCCCTGGTGCCTTACCCACAACCCCATGAGGCTAGGCTGGTGGATAATAAAAATTAAATTCTTGCCTCAAGAAGAAGAGCCCTCCCTCCATGCCAACTGTCATCATCAGACCTGGGAGGGAGTGAAAAAGAAAGGACCAGTTCCATCAGGTCTAGCTGTGAATTCTGTGACTTACGTCGCTCTCTTTTATCTTATTGTATTTTATTTTATTGTATTCTCGGTATTTTTATTGCTGTAACCTGCCCGGATTACTTGTGATTGCGTTGGCTATAAATTATTATTATTATTATTATTATTATTATTATTATTATTATGGTCCTTTCTCTGCAGCAGCTCCCAACTGTGGGACTCCCAACCAAGGGGAAGTTAAGTTGGCTCCATCTATTTTGAGCTTTCAGCCCAAACAGCGTTGTTCTGCAAGGCCATTGGTGTCTGAAACACCCCTGTCTGTTTTGTTTCGTTTGAAGTTCTTTTTGAGATAAGTTTTTAGATTTTTTTAAAAAAGCTCTTTAAAGAGTTTATTCACTTGTTTTAAAAATCTTATCTCTGGATTGCTTTAAACTTTTTAACCTATTGTTCATCCCCTTGGGGGCTCTGGTGCTCTGGGAGGTGGTGTATCAATACTTTAAATAAAATAGAGAAATATACCCTGGGAAGTGTAATTTCCCCTAGGACTCCCGAGGCCTTGGCCAAATCCATAATCACATAATAAGGAAGATAAAGACATGAAGCTTCTCCCCACCCCAACACACAACAAATCCTGTGTAGTTGTAATGACTCCCTGATAAGTGAGGATGGGGAAAATGCATTGGGGCTTAAGGACAGATGTGCAGAATGATGCTCCCATTGATGACATCAGTTCCAGCTTGGTTCAGAATAACCAAGCTTTTTTCCTATTTAACTGAAAGCTTATTATTTAGTTAGGGAAGCCCAGTTGTAAATTGAGGCCAGGGTGTTTCACTGTTGGTAACATTTAATTATTTAAGAAATTAATCCAAACTGAAGATAGTCAATGTGAAGGAAAAGCACACCGTTCAATGTATACGTTTTTCTGTCTTGTCCAGGAGAAAGAAAACTGCATTGTTTCATTGCTCTTTGTAGTCCTCCACCTATTTTTTTAAAAAAGAAACTCTGCTTCAGTGAAATTACAACCTATAAACAGAGACCCAGGTGTATAAACATACCATCTGCAGTACATTCAATTGAATAAACAGTTTGCATGCCCATTCAAACTTCTCAGGTGATTTTATAAGGCAGCATTCCTCTACGTTTTCCCATACTGACTTCCATACTCAGAGATGGAATTTGTATAAACAAGTGTGTAATAGAAAAATAAACACATTTGGCAACATTCCCTTTTCCTCCTTAATCCTACAGGCCCATCTTTCATGGCCTTCCACAGAAAGTGTCACAAGTACATTGTCTGAAAGTGAGACAATTTTTGTTGTTTTTCTTTTAATCAAGGTTCTTGTGCTTGAGAACAATTTGGAAAGTATGAGCTGCTTTTAAACAGGAAAGCTCTCAATGTTATTGAGACAATATTTGCATTAAGATATAGAATCAAAGAGTTGGAAGGGATCCGAAATGGCACCAAGTCCAACCCCCTGACAGTGGAGAAATCCACTGTTAAAGCTCCCTGAAGAGATCCATATCTAACTTCTAATTTATAAACTCCAACACTGGATTACGTTGCAATCTAATAACCTATTCTTTCCAAACTGAACGTATCTCATTTCTGCTGTTATTCCACCAAGGTGTAAGTCAAGATACTTTCTCTTTGGATGTATCTACACTATAGAAATAATGCAGTTTGACACTACTTGAAGTATTGTAGCTCCATCTGATGGCATCCTGAGATTTTTAGTTTTGCAAGCCTCTTTAGCCTTGTCTGCCAAAGAGTATTGATGCTTCTTGTTTTTGTTGTTGAGTGCCTTCAAGTCATTTCTGACTTCTGGCAACCCTAAGGCCAACCTATCGGGGGGGGGGGGGGTTCTTGGCAAGTTTTTTCGGAGGGGGGTTGCCATTGCTCTCCTCTGAAGCTGAGAGAGTGTGGCTTGCCCCAGATCACCCAGTGGGTTTACATGACCGAGCCAAAACTACAAATTCCAGGATTATGTAGGGGGGATCCATGACAGTTGAAGGGATGTGAAACTGCATTATTCCTGCAGTGTAGATGTACAAGGGGATTTACTTAAAATTGAACTGTGTCAGGAGATCATAGCAAGAGTTCAGTCTATGCCCTTCAACTGACAGAAACATGAAATGTGGGACGGCAGTGGTAACATTGTAAAGTGCGGGAAGTGGATAAAAATCTCAAAGATACACAGAAATTAAGATTTTATTGGCCTCATGAATTTCAAAATACATTTGTCCTCTGGGGGTGTAATGAATACGAACAATAGACACTTTAGATAGTATAATCCTATTGAACAATGGTATTTTATAATTACAAGGGCGAAGTTAAATCATTAAAAGTTTAATTTCTAAAGGAGAAGGACAACAAATTAAAAAATCATAACTATAGTGACTCCTTATGCATTGCTAAAAAAGAGACCAAAGTATGAGAAAGATTTTAATAAATCCTGCATATGCTAAAGTATATGCATAGATTCAAATTTATAAACAATCAACAGAATTTAAAGAGAAATGTAGTACTATATTTTCTGGCGTATAAGACTACTTTTTAACCCAGGAAAATCTTCTCAAAAGTCGGGGGTCGTCTTATACGCCGGGTGTCATCTTATAGGGTGGGTGCTGAAACTTCCGAGCTGGACTGGAGAATCTGCGGTCGCCACATATGGTGGGGGGAGCTGAAAAACGGTCATGGCCTCATCCCCACCATATGCGGCGATTGTATGAAAGCAGCTACTGCTCTGATAGTCTTGGAGACAGGGAGCACTGGGTAGGCAGGGAGAGCTGACCAATCCAAGTAGGCTTTGTATACATCAAGGTTTCCTGCTAAGTACCTGCATGTCATAAGCATTTGAATTAAAAGTACCATATTGCAATCAAATCTGATGTTTTTTAAATTTTTATTTGGTGTGCGTTGGAAGAGAGGTAGTCTTATACGGTGAGTACATCCCAAACTCTATATTTTAATTGGAAAAGTTGGGGGGTCGTCTTATATGCCCAGTCGTCTTATACGCCGGAAAATACGGTACATCTCACCACAGTGGGAAAGTCTGCAACTGAACCTGTGGGCTGTCTAGGTCTATGGTCCAGATGTTTACCATGGATGGGCAACTTTAAGGGCCTTGCACTTTCTTCTTACAGTTCTTTAATAATTAAGCCAGATATGAACTGAAGCAAAATGAATAATGATTAGAGGCTTTCTTCTTTAAATGTGCACCAAGACTTAATTTCTAAGGCTGCATCTACTGTGCAAAAATAAACCAGGCTAACACTAATTTAACTGCCATGGCTCAATGCTATGGAAGTATGGGATGTGCAGTTTTGTGTCAGAGAGCTCTGGTGCCACAACAAACTACAGTTTCTAGAATTTTATAGCATTGAGCCATGGGAGTTAAAGTGGTGTCAACCTGGATTATTTCTGCAATGTGAACGCAGCCTAAATGAATGACACTGGGATGTTGCAATTTAATATTCTTGCATGTAGTCATTCTGTAAATCCTCTGCAATGGCACTTAATACATGTTAAAAATATTATTTCCTTTATAAATGGCGTGGAAGTCCCACTGGTTAGTATGTTGGACTAGGACCCAGTTTTAATCCCCATGCACCTCTGAGGTTCACAACATAGCTTCAAAATATTTTCTCTGGCTCTCTCAGCCTAGCCTGTGAGGATTAAATAGGGAAGAAAAGTATGGTATCCCACCTTGGCACTGTCTTTCTGTTTTGGTGAGATTGCATGATCCTGTGAGGCAAGATACTATGCTGGCAGGGTTTCTCACACCAGGCAGACTTTTGCTGAGGAGTCAGATTAAATGTGAGAGTGTGACATAGTGGTTTGTGTATTGGATTACAACTCTAGAGGCCAGGGTTTGATTCCCAGTTCAGCTATGAAACCCACTAGGTAACCTTGGGAAAGTCACATGCTCTCAGCCTCAAGGGGAGAACAATGGCAAGGTGATTGCGTGTGTAGACAAATTATTTTTTTAAAAAAAAAAATTAAGCTTTCGATTGCCTAGGCGCTCTGTCGGGTGTCCAAATGTGGTAAGTGCATGATGCCCCCTTGCCAACCCCCTCCCGCTCCACATAGATCAATGTGTGAGGAGACCCACTGCACACCCTTTTTATAACTATTATTTCTTCTTTTTCCTTTTTCTGTTTTTGCTGAGTGCCTCAGCGCCTCAGCGTTCCAGCATCTGGACGGCAATCACAATGATGCCTAGCTGTCCAAGCGCTCAGGTGCTTCAGCGATCCATTGACCACCAAAAAAAAAAAAAAACCGCCCAGAAAAACAGGTTTGAAAGACGCAAATGGGAACAGGGAACAAAAATAGCCTGAGTCAAAATGCATCGAAGCAACTGACATCACTGTGATGTCTAATCACCTAAGTGCTTGATTGACAGCTTAAAAAAAGGAAAAAAATGGTTCCAGACAGGCAATGGGAATGGGGAACAAAAAAGTCTGTGTCAAAATATATTATTATTATTAAAATACAACAGAGAAATATCAATGGGAATGAGAACATGGGTCAAGAAAAACTGAGTCCGTTTGCTCCCTTTTGTAATGGGAATGATGGACAGGATTCAAATACAACTCGGGAACTCGCTCCAAGTCTGACTCGTAGCAAGATTCGTCGCTTTACTGCCCAGTGGGAATGGGGCCTCTGTCACTGATGCCTGTGCAACTGGCAAATGTGACTGCACCATACATACATGTTACTCATTCAGTGCCATGTTCAGCGAAGTGTAACGTATCTGCATAAATGGACAACTTCAGCTTGTTTGGCATGGAGTGCATTTTTATACCCATTCATACACACCATTTTGAATGTACACGGTTCACACATTATAACTATGGTATAATCTGCACTACAGAAATAATGCAGTTTGACAGCACTTTCACTGCCATGTCTCAGTGCTCTGGAATTCTGGATTTATAGTTTGTTGTGGCACCAGAGCTCTTTCACAGAGATGGTTAAACATCTCACAAAATTACAGATCCCAGAACTCCATAGCACTGGGCCATGGCCGTTAAAGTGGTGTCAAACTATATTATTTCTGTAGGGCAGATTAGACTCAAGTTTTACCAAGTATTGATTTATTACATTACATTACTTGTAATGTTACATTTGCATTACTTGTAATGTTTTATGCCATCCATGCCTGGGCCAGGCCTACCATTAAGCAAAGTATAGCAGCCTCTTCGAGTAAAAGACTGGGGTGGCATAAAGGGGTGGCAAATTGTTAGTTGACTTCTAAATATGGCATTACCATAAAAAAAGAGACAGAGATGCTTGAGGGGTTTTCTGCTTCCTGTCCTAAAACAACTTGTCTGTCTTTGGGCACAAAATACCTTAACTTGTGTGAGGTATGTTTGGTGACACCTCAGGCAGCAAAATATCTTGAGGTGGCCTTGAGCCACACCTACAGCTAGACTATGTGGCAAGTCTATACTGCTAGTTCCAGAGCCTTTGTGGGTGGGTCATTCTGTTTCTGGAGACTTACCACATTATGTGGTTGTGTCACAGCTACCAGCACTTTAAAAAGCATGGCTAGTGCATGGCTGCTGCCACATTACAGAATTAATGCACATTAACTGTCATGTCTCTATCCTATGAAAACCTGGGATTTGTAGTTTCTTGTGGCACAAGAGCTCTCTGGCAGAGAAGGCTAAATAGCTCAAAAAACTATACATCCCAGGATTCCATAGCACTGAGCCATGGCAGTTAAAGCAGTATCAAACTGCATTAATTAAACTGTTATGAAGATGCTGTCTAGGATTCAGGCACTGTAGACTAAATGTCAGCGGAAGATAATGGCAAGCCACCTTTGATTTCCTTGCCTAAGAGCTGATGTGAAATTCATGGGGTCACCATAAGACAACAAACAACTTGAAAGCACCAGAATGGACACATACACATACAAATACATATACCCAATATATATTTTTTTTCCAAGCATGCAGACTCACCTCATAGCCCTCTTTTTCTGATAGCTGTTCTTTTAGCACCTACTTGCCAACCTGGCAGTCTTCCACTGTCCATTTTCTCAGTTTTATGATTCCTTGGAAAAGTTGTGCATTCAACATTTTATGTGAAGGGCCTGATCATCCTTGCCAGATACATTCATATCGAAATCCCATTTGACATAATTATGACTCTCACTCATGTAGCTGGAACTTGTAGTGAATTCCACATTTTTATGGCCTCCCAGGGGGGCACCTTGGTTTTTTATTTTCACAAGTTTTCTCACTGTTATCTGCAGGGAGATGCCTACTGTATAATCCTGAGAAACTAGAAGTATTCATGAGACACCATGTAAAACAAATACAAGTGTCCTCAGGGCACCATGCAAATGTGTGACGCTGATGCAATATTCATGCAGGAACTTACTATTACTAATATTTTTCTTAACACAGAGTGTTACTGTGCAATGGGTTTTATTCATGGAAACATAAAACAGGAAGAAAACATAGATATGGCAGCCAGGGAGGGAAATGATGCAAATGGTCAAGAGCTATGGGTAAACAAGGATGAATATAGAGAAAGGGGGGAGCATTTTCACAGTTTCATGAAATAATACTTCAGCTGAACATAAAAAGACTATAAAACATGGCCTCTTCACTCACTGGTCTGATTTCTCCTAGCAGACAGAGTCACCAGATCTCAGGACCGAGGCCTCAGTCTCCAGTTTCCATGTGTTATTTCCAGGTGGGAAGCAAAGGTACAGATTCTCCAGTTTTGGGATGATCAGCTCCACCAAGAAGGAAAGACTGTGTACAAATCTTGATCTCAGCTAGTAGGGCAGCAGCTTGCTACAATATCCAAGATTTTATTGATTTGTGCTGCCACCTGCTAAAACTCCCCAGGGAGGATATATATTTTCTTAGTTTCCTTCTTCCTTACCAGTCCTTGTAACATTAAGACTCACCATTCAATCTATTCAGCTTCCATCTCATGGCTAGAAACACATAAATGATATTAAATGTTTTTTATTCCATCTACTTAAGTAAGCGAGAAGGAATCATCTCCTCATTTCACCTTGATTTGGGAACAATGTCTGTAGATTTCTTTCTTAATTTTGAAAAAGGAAAATACATTCTCTGTCTCCCTTTTGAATGACAAACTGTAAGCAACTGTGGCTGGTATTCAATACATAACACTTAATGATATCCCCAGTGGCCATCACTAGATCTCATATTTTGACCCTGAAACCTCAGGGCTTGGAATGATCCTGAATAAACAACAACAACAGCAGTAACACTTGCCTTTCCCCAAAGTTCAAGGAAGGTTACAACATAAATCAAAATGCAATATATAAGTGTATTTTTAATGGAAATTATCACAGACAGCTTTTAAAGTGTGATTCTCCTGAGAAATGGCTTAGATTATGTTTACTGCGTGATGCCACCTCTGACCCATAGCTGCACCATCCCCCACCCATCCCCTTTCATTTGTGGGGGTAACCCATGAATGAAATGGTAATCACTCAGTCCCCAGGTGTGGAAAGCCATTCCTGAGGCACTTGCATGATTGCTAATGTGATGTCACCCCCGCTGTTTTTTAATATTTATTTTTCTCTGTTTTCTCCAATATCTAAGTGAAGTGGAAACCCTTTCATTTTCATTTTTAATGGCAACACAAAAAGGAAAGACAGATTTGCAGAGTTAAAGACAAGTCCACACCACAGGTTGAGTGGAATAGGGTTCCTAGAGACAGACAGTATGGTGTAGTGGTTTAAACACTGGACTAGGACTCTGGGAGGCTAGGGTTCAAATCCCCAGTCAGCTATGGAAACCCATGGGGTGGCCTTTTAAACTGGTGTGTGTTTGAACCAGTGTGTTTTAACTGATGTTATGTGTTAATTGCTGTTATCCCTCATGTCAATACATGGTGAGAGCTGGTAATAAATTATTATTATTATTATTATTATTATTATTATTATTATTTTCTTGGCAAGATTTGTTCAGAGGAGGTTTGCTATTGCCTTCCCCTGTGGCTGAGAGTGTATGACTTGCCAAGTGGGTTTCATGGTTGAATGGGGAATCAAACCCTGGTCTCTAGAGCTGTAGTCCAATACTTAAACCACTATGCAGTGCTGGCTCCCATAAGTTTTAAAAGCCTGTCAGGTTTGGGTTGGTTTTTTTTAAGTACTTGCCCACCAAGATAAGGAGAGTAAAGAAGGAATTGTTGTAGCTTCCCTAGGAAGGGAATTCCAGAGCCTAGGGGAAGTCACCAATAAGGCCCTGTATCATGTCCCTACCAAACATAACTTGTGGGGTGGAAAGAAGGACCTCTCCTGAAGATCTCAGGGCTGTGGCTAAAGGTACAAAAACTTCTCACAATATTTGTTGACAAGAAAACTTTTTCTGACACAGTGAATGAACCCATCATGAAAATGGCCAATCGTCACAGGATTTTTCATCATCCTGGACGTCTTTGCACAAAAATTGTTTGCAAAAGAAATCTGAAGTTTTACTTTAAAAATGTTTTCCTGCAAAGACAGTCTATTTTAAGGGGGGAAATAGATGTTTTCCTACACAGAATGTTGTTGTTGTTTTTTAAAAATTAATTTTTTATGTAACCCCATATTTTTATGTAACCAACTTTTTTTTCTGAAAAGGGTAGTGACTTTAAAAAATCTTTGAAAAATGAAAAACAAAAACAAAACCCAAACCCAAAACCCACTCTCTTATAATTCTGGCCAGAGGGGGGAAATCTTCTGGAATGCAAGATTGTAATAAGCAAAAATGTGCATCCTTAATTTTGGCCCATGTGTGGGAGGACTGAGGGGAATCATTAGGATGGCTCTAGTTGTCAAGAGCAGGCCAGAGTGTGGCCACTGCAACAAGATTCTCAGTTTAAGACCTACTATCATAAAGAAGGATTTGAAGAGTAGGTAAGAATGGAATAGGGTGAGATGCACCTAGTAGTATTGTGAGTTCTTGGGATATTTCTTTTTTTATTCCCATGCCAAGAGGTCCATATCAATACCCAAGCAATCATGAATTAAACATCCTAAACTGGGATCCTATGAAGAAGCCATGATGGTGGCATAAAAGTGGTCCATGTTTGTAATGGCAACATGACATCACTTGCATGGCTGGCCTGGGGTGAAGAACAACATAGTGTTTTCACTTTACAAGTTCTAAAGCTAACTGGTCTGGCCAGTTCATTCTTTCTTTAACACTGATGAGAGAAGAGAATCTTCCACTATGATTGGAATCAGGAGCCTCAAAGAAAAACTACATGACTCCAACACTTACAAGGAGGTGCTGAAAAGTTCTTGGCCTAACCAAAAAGGGAACACCTAGAGCCATGAAACTTACATGCAATTCCATATATTCACCTTGAAGTTTGATGCACTTGGCACATCATTGCTCAAGTTTCTTTAACCCTTCAAAAAAAAAAAAGTCTGCTCTCTGAAAAACTTATCTGCAGCTGCTATCACCTCTGAATTATTAAAAAAAAAATCCATTCAAATTCTTTTAAAAGTTTGGAACAGGTAATAGTCAGATGGAGCAAGATCTGGTAGCCTGGATGGTCTATGCACTCAAATCCCAAATTCTTCAAAAATGAATGCATCTTCCTGCCAGCCCTATGAACAGGTGTGTGGTCCTGCAAAAAGGGGACACAATGCAGCTTCCATTGCTGTTTTTCTTTCATGCCTCCCTTAATTGGCACAAAGAGTTAAGTTAATAAGTGTTTCAGTGACTTAAAATCTCAGCATATTTTATCCTAACCTCTCTTGGGGGCTGTACAGACAGCCACCTCTGTTTCAGCCAGATCAGGGCCCTTGCAGGGTCTGATAGCTGCATTGCCGTGGCTTGGCAGTGCTCCTTTGGCACTGCATCATCTGTACGCAGCACCGGAGGAGCACTGTGATGCTGTGTGCCGTATGGTGCAGCACACAACGTCATGCCACCCTGGGGGCGGAGCTGGGGCATGCATCATGGAGATGCAACGGCCCGACTCTGCCCCCAAGCTGGCCCAAACTACTGGTCTGAACAATTTCTTTGACTGATATTCTTAGGGATCGCTCCACCTCTTCTCTCCAGTGCCTTTTGGCTCTTTTACTGCTCTAAGGTAAAACTTAACTTAGTCCTTTTTTTTGTTCTTTTTTAAAATTTACAATAATTTTTCATTGATATTTCATAGTTACAGAAAAGAAAAGGATATTTTGGAAATACATCTAACAACTAACCAGTTACTACAACAAGAGACTAAATATACACACATATACAAAAATAAACAGTAAAACACAGTAGAAAAAAGAAGAAAACAAGAAAAAAGCCAGTCCTAAGCATATTATATTTTTAAAAAATACAACAGAAAAGAAAAAGAAGGAGGAGGAGGAGGAGGAGGAGGAGGAGGAAAGAAAATGAGCGGAGAGCAAACTCCATAACAACAACAAGCAAAAGAAAAAGAAAAAACTTAGTCCTCTATCTACTCTTTTCCCACACTTCTTACCCTTCTACTTTTCTTGTTCTACAATAGCCAACACTCTCAGGCCCCATTCGCGCTGAAAGCATAACCTGGTGTAGGAACTGAGTTATTTTTTAGAAATGCCATGATCGAATCTCTCTGTGGCATTTGATTGCCAGGACCGATTCTATCCGTGGCATTGATTTGCCATGATAGTGGCATTTTACCCTGGGATTCCGTTCACATTTGCCAATGAGGTAAAATGCCACGATCCTGGCAAGGGGGGGGGGGAGGAAGAGGAGGAAGAGTGGAGGTGGCTGAGGAAGAGAAGGAAGCAAAAGGATGGAGGGGCCAAACAGAGCCAGGATTGGGGTGATAGAGGAAGGAGGGAGAGGAGGAGGAAGCAGAGGGATGCAGGGTGCTAGTGGGGGCAAGATCAGGGTGAAGGAGGGAGAGAAAGAGGAAGCAGAAAGATGCAGGGTGCCAGTGGGGGCAAGATTGGGTGAAGGAGGGAAAGGAGGAGGAAAGAAGGAATAGGATAGGAACAATTTACAAGTTCCCATTGGCAAAAAACCGTTTCTTTTGAAAAGAACCGCAAGAAAATCCAAGCCAAAAAACCCCGGGTTAAGGGGGATTTACCCCGCCCCCCAATTCAGGTTAGAAAGCCCCAGCACAAGTATGAATGACCCCCCCCCCATTCGGATCAGGAAACTTTGGTGCAAGTATGAACAACCCTCATTTGAATTGGACTGGAGCCCAGGTTAAAATGTAATGTGAATGGCCCCTCAGAGAGCTTTCATATATCTAATGGAGTTCCTATAATTAAAGTTTAGAGGTAACCTCCATGGCCATTGGTGACAATGCTCTTTAACAATTGTAGCTGGCTACTGCACATTTGCATTCCTAGCAGACAGTACTTGGGAGCACCAAGGCACACCAAGTGCTGTAGGATATATTTCAGAGGAAGAAAATGGTAATCACCTTTTGTCAAAACAAATCCAATGGAATTCATTGGGTCACACCACAACTCAACGGGAAACCTGAAGGCATGCACACATAAACACATACACAAAACTGCTGTCCCTTTTGGTTTCCTCCAATCCTTTCCCCAAAATGTCTCCCAAACAAGGATGAGGATGTCATAAGATGGTAAAGCCTTCCCTGAGCATCCCATCACCAAAGATGCTCAGTGTCTTATAAACTATCTTCCATCCCAAGCTCTGCCAATTGCTTCACTGAAGACATGTAATTCAAGTTGTGGATTCAGAGCTGAAGAGCCTGGAGTGAATTTGGTTGTGCAAGACAAGGTTTATGGCAAGGGAGAAGAGGAAATGAACAAAGAAAATTATATCTCAGTAGGAGGGCATTTTAATTGACTTGCATAAGAAGAACAAAGTAAAAGGAAGAGTGTTCTATATTGCAAGATATAAACTGCACAATATATTTGCTTTTAATCTGTATTTATAACACACATTTATGGTAATGATCATCTTTGCTTTTGCATCTTTGCTATAAGATAACTAGTGTATATATTTTTCTCCTCTCTCTCTCTCTCTTCACATTGCACTAAATGATGGTGTGATAATTGCCTAGGAGTGTATCCACTTTCTTATAGAAATGAAAGTGGTAAAATCTAGCATGGGTCTGAGGTGAGCATCTTCTGCTGGGTACTAGAGGTCTTGGTACCCTGACATAGTATTCTGTGCATCATGATGGCAGTTTCCAGGAAAAAGGAGGAACTTATACACTCATCAAACCCCATCACTACAGATGGTCAGAGGGTGACAGTGAAGCTATCATCCCAGGAGGAACCAGCTGATATACTGTAGTCAACCAACAAAGGGAGCACCAGAAATATTGGTATTGCTGCAGTCTACGTCTGAGGGACTTCTAGGAGACCAAGGCCTGGCACAACCATAAGGCAGAATGAGGCAGGATCTGACCATTCCTCTTGTACTCTTTCCCTTTCTTTTCTGCTGGAAAAGTGCTAGGTGTAGGGTTGCCAGGTCAGGTCTATAGCAGGCTCTAAGATTTCAGTGCCAAAACCTGAAATGAAGATATGTTGTCACAGCGGGTGGGCTCTGATGATATGACAAGAAGGGTGTTACAAGAAACAGCCCCTGGTGAATCATTAAGCATGGTACCTTAAGCATCAACCACAGTTGCACAGCATATGCCAGTCAAGGAAAAATTCCAGATTCTGACCAATTGGAAAACTTTTAAAGACAGTGTTCTCACCCTTGGATTCCTCCTCTTCACATTAAGGACTGTAGAAGAGACTGGCCCTTTAGTCTCACAATCTACTTACTCATCATGTGGCCCATAGACAGAGGCAGAATGAGTCAGCTGCCTTGGAGAGGAGGCAACCCCCACAGTCACACTGTGCAGTTGGAGCTGTCTGATTCCACTTTAACAGCCATAGTTTAGTTCTACGGAATCCTGGGAATTTACAGGGGTTTCTCTTTAGGCATATTTAGTACTAACAGAGAGGGAGGAAAACTCTAGTGCCTAGCCAAACTATAAACTAGCAGTTAAATTGGAATGTAGTGCTAAAATTATATAGTGCAAATGGTCCCTTGGTCTTTCCTCCTATATTTCTTTATACTCTCTGATATTTCACAGAGGAATACCAGAACATGTGTGGGCAAGCAACACCAGAGTGTGTTCAACATGGCAAAAATTATTAATGAAGGAAAACATACAAGCTAGAAGAGGCTGCAGCACTTTGTTTTTGCCAGAGTCTACTGGAGAGGGCAAGAGTCCACCACTCCTCTTCCCCCCCCCCCCCCAGCCCCGGACTGGATTAATTGAAGAGAACCTACTTTTGTACTTTGTACTTGGTTTGCAGCAATTGAAGTAAGCCAGAAGAAAGGGGGAAAGGAGAAGGAGGGAGAAACTGGGACATTTTAAAAGCAGCTGAAAAGGTGGGATGACATATGCTCAATATTGCATCCCTTCAAATGTTTAAACATGACTATCATATCACTCCTAAACCTTCTCTTCTCCAGGCTAAGCATAGCCAACTCCCTAAGTCGCACCTCATAGGGCATGATTTCCAGACCTTTCACTAGCTTGGTCACCAGCCTCTGGACATGCTCCAGCTTGTCAATATCCTTTTGGAAATGTGCCCAGAACTGGACACAGTATTCCAGGTGAGGTCTGACCAAAGCAGAATAGAATGGTACTATTATTTCCCTTGATCTAGATTCTATTGATACAGCCTAGGATCATATTGGCTTTTTTAGCTGCTGCATCATACTGTTGACTTCAGCTTGTGGTCTACTAAGACTCCTAGATCCCTTTTGCATGTACTGTTGTCAAGCCAGCTATCACCTACCCTAATAATAATAATAATAATAATAATAATAATAATAATAATTTGTTTATTTATAAACCGCTTTTCCCAAGATCAAAGCGGTGTACAGTATAGAGGTAAATACAATATAAAACAAATGACATATTAAAAATACACATCAATGCCCATTAATTCCACAAATATTGGCTAAAAACATTCCACATTATTAAAATCGCAATTATAAATACCTACATCATTAAACAGTAAGGGGAGGGAAACTTTATTACAAGGAATTGGGAGGGTAGGCTTGTAGGAAGAGGTAAGTTTTTAATGCATTTTTAAAGGCTTCCACCGTTCCACTAAGGCGGATCTCTTCGGGTAAGGCATTCCAAAGAGAAGGCGCTACTGCCGTAAAAGCCCTTTGCTGGGTGCCAATCTCAACCCGTGGATGACTGAGGTACCAAATGTTTTTCCGGTGTTGACTGAGAGTGGCGGGGTGGATTAGTGCAGGGAGAGGCGTGTCCCGTCAAGTACCACCTGGGGGGGGGGATTTAAAGGTAATAACCAACACGTTTGTATTGGGGAACGCGAAACGGATGGGCAGCCAGTGAAGAGATTGTTAAGATGGGGGGCGTTATATGGTCAGATCTTGCGTCCCCGTAATTAACCTGGGCTGCTGCAGTTTTTGAATCAATAATGAAGTTTCCGAACCTGATACAAAGGTACCATGTAGAGCGCATGGCAGAACTCCAAACAAGGGTTACCAGTGCATGTACTACATTTTCTAGGTCATTTTCGGTCCAGACAGGGACAGTTGGCGTATCAGCCTAAGATGGTACCAAGCACTCCTGGCCATCAATCGCATCTACTGAGCATGTTAAGTGTAGAGATGGATCCAGGAGTACTCCCCAAACTACGAACTGTATCCTTAGGGGAAGTTTAACCCTGTCTAGGACAGGATGACAAATTCCCGGCCCAGCCAGGGAACCTATCATGAGTACCTCTTTTCTCTAGATTCAATCTGAGTTTTGTTTTTCCCATCCAACCTTACGTGCCCCCAGGCAGGCATCAGAGGAGAGGTGCCATCCTAGTCACTGTATCAGTCGGAGACATGGAGAGATAGATCTGGGTGTCATCAGCGTACTGATAACACCGCGCTCCAGGACCCAGATGCTCTCTCCCAGCGGCTTCATGTAAATGTTAAAAGCATAGGGGACAGTATGGCACCTTACGGGACACCCGAAAAGCTCTCTTTTACAAGAGCAGCTGTCCCCGCACTTCACCATGCTGGAACCTTCCACAGAGAGAGGACCGGAAACCACTGGAGCGCAGTGCCCCCGATACCCAGATCTCGCGCGTTCCGAGAGAGGATACCATGGTCGATGTATCGAAGGCCGCTGGATGTCCAAGAGCACACCAATAGAGTTATGTTCTCCCCTGTCGGTGGCCAGGACGGAGGTCATCGACTAAGGCGACCATGGCAGTCTCAACTCCGTAACCACAACTGAAGCCAGTGAAATGGGTAAAAGATAATTGGTTTCATCCAAGACCACCTGGAGCTGAGAGGCGACTGCCCTTTCGATCGCCTTACCCAAGATTGGTAATAGGGAGACCGGTCTATAATTACTCACAGATAGGGGATCTATGGCGGGGTACATACCTCCACTTTGCGGCGCTCTGCCGCCGCCCGCCAGTAGGTCCGCGGGGAGCCGGAGCCTTCACACGGCCCGACTCCCGCGTGGACCGAAAAAGAAGCTCCAAAATGGAGCTTCTTTTTTAAGTCGCGTTTGCGACGTAGCGAGGCACCAGGGCGCACTCACTACGTCACAACGCCCGCGACGCGTACGGCGCTCAGCGTCCGCGATATGTAAAGATGTTGGCGCCGTATGAACAGGGCCGCCATCTTGTACGTATTCAATACGTACTAGGGTTTGGGGTGGCGGAAGCACCGCCCCTTCCTAACCCTAGTACGTATTGATAACGTACTATTTGGCGTCTGTAAACCCCTATGTCTGATTGTTTCATTTTTCTTTCTTTCTCAGTGTAGAAACTTTGCATAGAAACAAAGGCCCTATACAGACAGGCCAAAATAAAGCTGCTCAGTTCACTTTGGAGGTATGGTGGTTTAATGATGTGTGCACCTAAGAGTCTGGGAAGCTGGACTGGAATGTTGCACTCCAGTCCTTAGACTGGAGCTGGGCTTGGGTGCAGCTTCTGGACTCTTAGGACGCATGTATCATTGAAACACCATACCTCCAAAGTGACTTGAGAGCAGCTTTATTTTGGCCTGTCGGTATCAGGCCAAAGATATGCTTTTGTGCCTTCCTCTGGTGGAAAGACATCTCTCTGGGTGCAATTATGTAGCCTACAGGCAGAGTGAGGCAACTGCCTCAGGCAGGAAAGTGGGGGAGCCCCTTGACCTATCTTCCGGTGTCTTCGATGCCTTTCCTTTCTGATGGAAGTCAGAACTATGTAAGCCATGCAGTCTACAGATCCAGCTACACACACATAGTAACTGCTACTTAGATTGTAATCCACAAAAGTAATTTTCACAGCTTTGTTTCTCTGAAACTGAAAAATTGCATATACTTTGCCTTACACACATCTTCTTTCCCCTTCCTCTCTTGTCTTGTGTGCTTTCTTCTTCATTGTAAGCACTTTGGATTTCTCCCTTGCTTTTGTGAGAAACCATTCCAAGAGGCTCAAACAGTAGCTAGGAGATGAAAAGGTGTGGACTTATTAGCAGCAGCTTTATGACAAGGAAAGTATCAGGAAATGCCAGTATTTTGGAAAAGAAGCTGATGTGGATGGATATGTGAACTTCCACATATTCTAGCTGTTGCCTGCATCCCTCTTGGGTCATGAGTGCTTTCATTGCAGAAATCAGGACCTTTTTATTAATGCTGTTATGTCATCATCTGGCATTATCAGCAATAAAAAATGAGAATAATCTCCAGCTGACACTGCAACTACAAACAGCACAGCGACATATGTACAATCAGGAAATTCAGTGCAATTTATACTCTTTCTGCTCGCCCGCTTTCTCATATCCGGTTCTTTACTGGCAAATGTATTGAATACGACGGGACTAGCAATATTTAAATTTGGCATTTTGCAGTTGAAATGACAGCATTTGGAAGATGTCCCACTGCTCAGTGCAGCAGAAACACAAATCAGACATAATGTAGTAGTTTCACTCCCCTTTCCATTCTGACTTGCTGCTATTTAGGAACAATTACATATAGGAAAATTTTTTCTTTCTTATTTCAGTCCTTCAAGTTTCACTTGCTGGGGGGGGGGACACTCATAGACAGAGATGAGGTTAAGCAGAGGAAGAAGAAAAAGTTGTATAGATTAACCATCCATTATGAAGCCAAGCCCCCCTCCAGTCCATCTGCCTTGGTCTATCTGCCTAGAGAGGAACTGCTGGACTCTTACCCTTCCCCCACCACTCCCCTTCTCCTTCTGTGTCATGTCTTTTTTAGATTGAAGCCCGAGGGCAGGGAACCATCTAACAAAAAGATTGTATGTACAGCCTGTAAATTTACAGCGTTCATAAATAAAGGTTAATACAACAACAACAACAACAAAAACAGGACACTGTTAGCAAGTTTAATAGCTCCTTCGTAGTTCCCAGCCTGCCCACACCACATGTTCCAATACTCTCTCCACCATTCATATAGTAATCCACCCACCCTGGCCATAGGCAACATCCATCCTCCTGCTTTTGTCCCCTCAGTAACCTTAGTTAAAACTGAAACTTGTCACTTCATCACACATATCACAAGTTTTGAATTTCTTATAGCTATCATTATTCTGATTATAAAGGTCTTTCTTGGACCACCAATTCACCCATGCAGAGGAAGAAGACAGAGGGCCAAAACACACTGCAGAAATATCCAGTTTGAGGCCACTTTAACTACCATGGTTCAATGCTATCGACTTCTGAGAATTGTTGTTTTGTGAGACATTTAACCTTCTCTGTCAAGAGGCAGTCTCAAACTGGATTATTTCTGCAGTGTGTTTTGGCCCCAAGTCTGCAAATGCTTATACTATAACTTTACTTCTTTCGCTCAGTTAGTCTCAAGGTACACAAAATCCTTTATATACTGATATTCCAGACTATGAAGTTTATCACATGTACTTTTCAGCTTGATCCGGGCACTGGATGAGATTGGGCTGGAACGGGAGAAATGGATTTAATTGCACACAAAAGTGCTGCTGCGCTCGCCGCCTGACCAGCACCAGATTAGATGAACCTTTGGTCCAATCCCCTCTTATGGAGTCATGCTCTGATAAAGAATTTGAAGTGCCTTGCTTCTCCCAATGGTAACACAATTAGGGAAATGCCCAATGAATCGTCAAGTCACTTGTCATCTTATATGACCTCCGTGAATTCATGGGATTTTCTTAGGCAAGGAGTATTATAGGTAGTTGGCTCTAAACTGCAGCCTTTAGCACCTGGTATGCCCAGCAGTTTATTTTCCAAGTACTAACCAGACCTGTCCTGCTTAGCATCGTGCAATCAGATGGGATCTGGTACCTTCAGGGTACAATCCTGAACAGGCAACCTGGAACTGGTAAAAATACATTCTCTCCACTAGGGTCAATAGTATGCAGGAAAGAAAAAAGCCTCTTATTCCCTTTCTGATGCAGTAATTTGACAGAGTTCAAGGGGTATCATTTCTTTCATCATGGTTATCAGTTCATTTAAAAGATGTTTCCTAATTAATCAGAAAGATATTGGGCAAGAGGCTCTAGTAATTTATTCTAGCATATCTGGAGGTCACATTAGCAGATCCCCCTTTTCTGACACACCTAAGAAGGTATATAGTACATTGAGATACAATAGAGTGCTGAAAAGTCCTCAGTCTGACCAAGAAGGGAAAGAATTAGAGCCATGAAACGATATGCTATTCCACATATTACACCAAGTTCAACACTTGGAATATCATTTCTCAAGTTTCTTTAACTGTTTCTTAACAAAAAATGTTTTGATGTTTGCCTCACTGAAATACTGTTTTGCTGCTGCTCATCACTCTGAATCGTTCAAATATTTTTCCTTTGACACTCTTTTTAAGATTTGGAAATAGGAAATACAAGCTGGAGCAAAATTTGGTGAGTAGGGTGGATGGTTTATGCACTTAGACCCCAATTCTTCAAAACTTCAATTGTTTTACCAGCCTGTGAGCAGGTCCATTGTCCTTCAAAAACGAACACTTTTTTTAGAATAGTGCCTCATACGTGAACATGTAGGACCATTAATACAAATCAGTTACATGTGTAACCTGGGTTACACAACCATAACTGTGATGTAAATAATAATAATAAAATAATAATAAATAAAATAATAATAATAATAATAATTTATTACCATCCGCCTTTCCAATAAGATCAACGGTTTACAAAATTACAAAAAATACATAACACATAATGATTAACAAAAACAAATAAATAAAATACCTAAACAATACATAACAATACAAACTAAAATTCCATCCCTCATCCTAACTAAAAACACCCATCAACTAAACTAAATACACCCCATATGATTAAGCAGAGTAACTTCAGCCCTGTTACAAACTTATGGGAACTTCCTTCAAGATAATGCAAAAGAGTGAAGATGCATACCCTCCAACATACACAGATGAAAACTGGGACATTGTGGCCAAGTCTGTAAGATGACAAAAGTTAATAAGGAAGAACATACAAACTAGGAGTAGCTATGCAATTTACAATTGCCTGAGACTATTGGAAAGGGCATGAGTCTTCCTCCCCTCTCCTCCCTAACTGCTGAGTTAATTGAGTGAAAACAACATTTGCACTTTGAATTCAGTTTGCAGCATCTGAAGAAGCTGGAGACAAAGGGAGAGTCAGAAAGAGAAGGAAAGAGAAACTGGGACATTTTAAAGGCATCTGAAAAGTGGGATTACAGAGGATAAATAGGATTATCTCTCGATAAATCAGGACAGTTAAATATGAAGATGGGAAATGGTGCCATCCTACGTTTCACCAACAAATAGTGGTGAATAGAGGATGTTGGAGTGACTATTGAAGGAAAAAATCAAAGTAAGTTTTGACATCTGAAACAGTTGGTGTGGCAGTTGGCAGTGTGTGTGATAGGTGGGTTAAACTGTCATGGCAAATTTGGACGGTATGTGAAAGAATGCAGTGTAATCTCTATCAATAAAAGACATAATATGTCCTAGGAATGTGATTGGTTGCTTGTCCTGTAAGACCTACTTAATGCATGTACAATAAAGCTAGTTTGTTGATCCTCTGGCGGGTTACAAACCGCCACTTGGGACGTCCTCAGGACGTCCCAGTTTAAAAAGGGGCCGTCTTCCAGACGCCCCTACTCCTGTTACGGACTCGGTCCGAACAATGGCGCGGCCGGTCCACACGGCCCCGCCATCTTGACGTAATGGACGCGTGCGTCTGCACGTTGCGCGGTGCTAATGACGTCAGAGTGCGCCATTGGCGCCTCGCAGCGTCATTAGCGCACTGCCAGAAGACGCTCCTTTGGAGCTTCTTTTTCCTCCGTAAGGGACCTGTGGTTTGGCTGCGGCGGCTCCCTCACGGAGCAAACAGCAGCGCTGGGAGACCGCCGCAAAGCGGCGGTTTGTAACACCTCCTGTGTCTCATCTTTGACCTCTAGGTAAGGACCCTATGGAAGAGCCCATAAAAAGGGGTCCCCACTTCAGAAATAAACAAGGTTTCTCACTGAACTGACTTCCTCACCATTCTTCAATCCTTTTTGGGGTCAATCGGAAACTACCTAGAGACATACCTGTGGCCCCATCACTGGACCTCAGAGGTGGTGTTGTTTTTTTAACATTAATAATTTTTACTCAAAATGCCCCCCTTCACCCTCTAGGAGGTATGTAGGGGCAAATCATAGAATCATAGAGTTGCATGACACCCCCCAAGTAGCCAAGCCAGTGCCAACGCCCTTGCCAAACTTCAGAAAATACACAACCCGAATATGATAGATAGATATGATAGTAGATAGATAGATAGATAGAATAGAGAAGATAGTAATATATAGAGTGCCAAGGAATAGGATGTCAATGGTTCCCATTATTACTTCTTGGAAATACACCAAGGCACTCAACATACTTTGAAAATTGAATGTCAGAGAAAGAGGATGCAGATTCGCAGAAAGAAGTCTAAATACTCCATGAAATGACAAATCCCTGAATTCCTCCTAATGGAGGCATGGCAATTCAAGTGGTATAGAAATTATATAAGTGGTGTAGTGGCAGATGCAACTAAGCGAAATTAGTTGATACCAGCATTAAGTCACTTGCCTGTTCAGGAGATACTCTTAGCATACCCTATACCCCCACATGCTATATATGGGGTTTCACACTGTCATATTTTGATATCTAGAGCCAGGCACTTTCTAATAGGTCACAATGATTTTGGAACACAAGGAAGTTTCCCATGGGAAGGGCACATTGACTAAAAAGATATGGTAAGGATGTAGAATAACAGCTAGATAAAGTTTAAATGGATTTGCTGATCGCTCCATTCTGTCCCAGGATTCTGCATCCATCCTCTTGCAATAGGGACTGAATGAGTCCCTCATAAAGCTGTTAAAGATCATATTTCCTTCTCTCCCCCAAGCTAGCGCTTATTCACCTTTCCCATCCATATCATCTCCATCCATCCAGGGGTTGTTTGAAATCCAATCAGTGTTTGTTTATCCAAAGTTAAAGTCATCAGCATTCTAGAATCCTATTGTCAATTCCCTGGGTAAAACCATCAAATTTTCCTTTACACTGCAGGATGGTCCAAGCACCTCTCAAGGCTAGAATAATGGGACCCACACATGGCCAATTCTTTG
The DNA here is from genome assembly GCF_019175285.1 of Sceloporus undulatus. Lineage (NCBI taxonomy): Eukaryota > Metazoa > Chordata > Lepidosauria > Squamata > Phrynosomatidae > Sceloporus > Sceloporus undulatus. The sequence continues at coordinate 230,590,300 of NC_056525.1, forward strand.
CTACAGACTGAAGCTCTGTCACTATACAAACCGGAGGTCCACTCTCTGTCTAGCCCTCAGACCCATTGAGTGAGCCACTGTTTGTCTTCCATAGAACCTCCTCTTCAGGAAGAGTAATATACACACTCCCTATATCCCAGTTCTTGCTATCCGGCTTTTCACACACTTTCTTTCTGTCAGCTATGTATGCTTCTTGAAATTTCATTGGTATTGTGTTTGCATGCCACCTTTGCAGTTTTCTAAATAAAACTTTTATTCATCAAAACTGGAGTCTCTTGCAGTTAGTACTTGCATATATAGGTGCAAAGGTTCTTGTAAGTTGCCTAACCTCTTACAGGCCCCTGCTGAACTAAAGAGTTCCCCAAAACACTAAGTGACATTGTCATTTGGGTGTAGATACAAGGGAACAAGGCTTAAGGAACACTGGAAGTCTGGACTAAAAGTTCTACAGGTCTTGTTTTGCCCACAGGCCTAAGGTTTTCTCTGTCCTTTTCACAGAAGAAGGGATATCTCGAGAGGGAAATGATTGTTGAAACTGTTTTGAATGAAATTGACAGGACTGAGTTTTTGCTGTAGGTTGAGTTCCATGATTTCAGTCTGATGAAATCTAATTTCAGCTACTTTTGTCCTGTCTGCTGCAGAAGCAACCCTGTCCCTTGGGTTAAAATGGACTTTAGTGCCAATTAACTGTACACAGAATTACTGCCTTTAGAGTATTCATATTTACTCAGAGGGCAAATCCATTGTGTTAAGTGCGGGCCTTAGTCTCAACTAAATGTGCCTAGGATTGCAACAACCTTGACTTTCTCTGATGGTGCTCATCATCTTAGACGGTAACACTTGAATAAGTGGAATAGGAATGGCCCCATTAAGAGAGAAGGATTGATTCTCATTTATTGTAATTGAAAAACCACTGGCTGCCAAATGCATTGCCAAACTATAATTTCCACCCAACCCACCTCAACCCATCCCTTTGTTTGCTTCCAAGAAGAATTAAATCATTAGGTGATACCCTTTCAAAGAGGAATTAACCCATGGAGCTAGGATGAGCTCATAATAAAGCAGTCAGAAAATAAATATAAGGAGAATGACTGTGTTTAAACGGAAGCAGTTTGAAATGCTGGGGAACCATTCATCTGTGCCCACAGAGAAATAAGCCCTTTATGAGATGGTTGAAATAAAAGCAACAAGTTCTAATGGAACAGGAGTCATAGTCCAATGCTCAGCCACAGACACGTAATAAGCACCAAATTTCACATGGCTGATAGATTCAAGGAAAGTGGCAACTTGAATCTTTTAATGCCGGTAGTCGGTACAAAAACTCAAAGTGGAATCACAATCACCACAAAAGCAACTGGACAACCCCCCTGCTATAAAGACAAATTGCCCAGAATCTACACCTAGTTTCCGAATCTACTTCCTACCGCTGATCTGCCTTTCCCTGTTTTGCTGAACAGTCTAAAGTCTTCCAACCAGAGAGGTTCCCTTTGATGCAACTGTGAGAAAAAAAAAAGTGTGCAAGGCTAAAGATTTGCCAACTAGAACAGCCAGAATACAAACTGGAGATAAATGCTATTGTACCTCATGATTGCCAGAGAGAGGGGATTTCGCCAGGTGCTGCTTGTTACCACTGGTTGTGTGACAAGCCATAACTGTTGAACATCCCTCTTCTGCACAACCATTAAAGATATGATTTACAAGATTAGGGCCCTCGCTGCAGGTTTCAGAGGCAACCCTAGCCACCACACTCAAATTATAATGAAGTTTTAGTAATACAGGAAACTCATATACTGAAAACAAACACACACACAAATGGGATATATTTGCTTGCATCCAATTATATCTGATTATGCTGAGCCCTTCTCTTTCTGGAATCCTGTAGTTGTTATTATTGCTGCGTCAATTTGTTACTACTTCCCATCAACTGGCTGCAAAACAGCTTTCAACAAAGTATTACAGACTGCAGGAGAAGCAGCAGCGTTATTGTGGGCGGTGTCAAAATATTTACAATGCAGAGATAATTATCCTTTCCCTACCTAGCAAGTTACGAGTCGTTTAATTTGCTGATTCAACAAATGCCGCTTTCAGGCTACAGTGCATCACCTGGCGCCAGAGTGACATGAAACGGGGTGGTGTTTAAAGATATTGTAGGTTGAGAAGACCATAAAACGCCCAAAGGTCTGCCTGGTAACAGAAACCCCCAAAATGCTGAAGTACGATCCTTGTTAAAATATCTATCTGTCAAGTATTAGTGTTAGCATTGTGGGTTTTTTTCTCCGTCCCTGTGGGTTATGGCGTTCCAAACATTCATAATGTCAAGAGCATCACAGATGTAGCAGGCTTGAGAGCCCAGATAGCTGTGATTCACCTTCCAACAGCAACATGGAAGCAAAATAGGCACACGTGTTTGTTTCCTATTTTATAGAAAAGAAGTTGTAATGATCAAAGTTGTTTTTATAGTCAAGTTTGAGATTCCAGAAAGACCGGCATCCATAAGGTTGCATATCAACACAACACAGACCTCGGAGCTCTACGACGGAGATCTAACCGGCCACAGGTCCAACCATGAAAAAAGAATGCTTGCACCCTCCAACTAAAAAGCACAAATAGTTTTTGAATTGCAAAACGAACAACAACCCAGTAGTACCTCGTATTTTTTAAGCATTCGAAAATATGTGGGTAAAACAAAAACCGATGAAGATTTATAAATTTTCTTAAACCAATAAGTTCGTGAGGCCTTCACAAAACAATAAACATGTCTGAAACAGTAGACACATTGTTTGGTATTACGATCAGACTCCATAGTCCAATGGATCTTTTATCCACAAAGCTGCAAGCATCCACAGTTTGGAAATATACAAAATAAGTATATAAATTCAAAAAGCAAAACGAAAACTTGAATTTTGCAGTGTTTCATTAAGAGACAAACCCATATTTATTATGCCACGGTATTTAATGGGACGTGAGTCATTCACAAGATTTTTGGTATCCACGAGGTGCTCCTAGAACCAAACGCCCAGCAGATAACCAAAGGGCCCACGTGTACTAGAGAATAGAAAGAGAGCATCAGAGAAAAAAAAACCCCTAAAAAGTGGGGAGATGGAGGTAACCTATTTAAATAAGAAATAAAATATTCATGGGATAAGGTTATATATGTCTAAATGCAAATTTAGAAATAATCACTAGACTGGTTTAAATTGAAATTTGCACAAACATAGGTGTGGGAAGACGTTAACCAGGTGAACTGTGGGCCAAACTCAGGACCCTTATCACACACACAATTTTAAACGTTTATGGGGACTGGAGGAGGAACGCTCGTGTGCGCGCAGCGGCTGCCCAAAAAACGAGATTTATAGGGGGCACACAATTCAGTCCCCTCCAAGAGGCGCCGCATGCCCGTCCCGGCGGCGCACAGAACGCCGTACCTCGCATCCAGTCCTGAAAAAAGAAAGCGGGATTTTTGCCTGACGGATTATTACCTTCCGTCAGCATAAAAATGGCTCCCGTCAGAGCTGGACAACAGAACGGGTTGCGCGACAGGGGACGGAATGGGGACTGTTGGAGACTGAAATTGTGTGGTGATAAAAATCCGTTGGGGGCGCCGCACGCGCACACGAGCGTCCGCCGCCAGTCCCATAAAGGTTAAAATTGTTGTGTGGATAAGGTCCAAGTCAGCTCTCCCGGTGCTTAACTCTTTTGTGGGAGTGGGAAGCTTTAACTCTTTCTACTTCTTATGGTTTGTGTTTTCTTTAAAAACCAGATTTGAACAAGGAGGGGGCTTTCAGACAAAGGAGTCTTCAAAGGGGAATTTGACATCCACTTCCAGGTTTGTTCCAGGTTGGGCGATAGAAAGTCCCTGAGTCAATCCTTTGTTGTTCCCAACGTTTTAGACATCTCTTGTAAAAAGTGTCCTGGGAAGCTTGGAAGAACAGACAAGCTAAGGGAGATTGCAAAGCAATTTTGCTTGTTGCAGTAAACCTAACTGGGAAGGGGCAAAAGTTTTGGCTTCTCAACCTCCTGTTGGAACACTGAGCAAAATTGAAAAGGAAACTAACGTGTTGCAGTTTGCATTCAGTTTGCAAGCAACCTGAAGTAAGCAGAGAACATAGGGGGGAAAGTGGGAAGAAAAGGAGAAACAGAGACATTTTAAAAAAGCACCCACTAGAAAGGTGAGGCAAGACTGAAGATTAAATTGGGAGTGTAACCTGTTCCATGTTTAGGGATAGCTGGAGGGTATGTAATTTGCCGATTTTATCAACGCAAACACAACACTGTCTGTAAAGACTAGACAGCAGAAGACATATGTCTGGCCTAAGGGTGGGAGATTTTTTCCCTACTCGCTGTTCAATGTCCCCATAGGGCAAAACACAGTGGAATTTCCACAACCGAGCAGGGAAATCAAACCCTGATCATCCAGAGTCAGAATGTCTAAGGTTCAGACGGGAATCTCATGCGTTTGGAAGAGTGTATGAGTGAAATGCTGATATAAAGACATACAAAAATAGAATAAATGTATATTTTGTGTTGGAGTCTGATGGAAAGCCATGTTGGATCAGACCTATCTAGTCCAGCAGTTCTGTTTTCACCTCAGTAGTCACTCAGTCTGTGCCCGCACCAACTGGCTCAAAGCTGCCAGATTGAAAATTTGGAGATGGCTCTTGTTAGCTTTAAAAATGATTTTTTGTAGAAAAGGAAAGTTCAGCAGGTGTTGCGTGTTACCCTTGTAGAGTGAAAAGTAAGAACCACAGCTGACATTCCCTCTTCTACTACACCATAAAGGTACAGGACTCTTACCAGTTCATGGTCAACTGCCATCCTACCAGCCTGATGTATAGGGCCATGCAACAACAAAAGAAACTAAACATCTACACTATTTGTTGTTATGTGGCTTTCAAGTCACTCTAATTTGTGTGGACCCTTCAAAATTTAATAAAAGGAGTTTGCCATTGCCTTCCTCTGAGTGAGAGCATGCGACTTGCCCAAGGTGGGGTCAATGGGCTGAGCCAGAATTCAAAACCTCATCTCCAGAGTCCTAATCCAACACTCAATCAATACATCACACGGGGTCCATCAGTATTGCTTTGGTTTAATCTGCGTTCTCTTTTTTCTTAAATGCTTAATAGTAGGTTAGCCGTCTAAAAACTTTTTTCATGTTATGTTGTTTTCAACTGACAGTTTATTGTATATTTCCCCGAGATATTTTGGAAGAGGGCAGAATATAAATATTTATGAGTAAAATACCTGTATTTGGTGAGAATGCAGTGTCCTCCTGTACGAAGAGCTAGGACCATAATGCCCCATTGCTTGTTCAATGGAAAACAAAATAATGGTAATGAGAATAACAAACCTTAAAATGTATCTCCTTTTTAGGCAAGACGGCAAAGGGGCTTTGCACTCTTTTAAGTGTCCAATTTGCCACGGGAATTTGAATGCAAAATTGTAAAGGACCATTTCATGCAAATTGCAGTTGTTGTCCTTGGTTGCATGGATTTGAAATGATCAGAAATTTTTTAAAATCAATAATCCTGTTTGTTCTGTTTGTTCAGCCTATGTGTAGAACTGTGTGGTTTGATTAACCAAGAAGGATAGATCAAGATACTGAGTATGACTGCCTTTTAAAATTTTGCATTACAAGATGTGTTTAGTGTTATTTTGCTTAACATAACAGATAAGCCACTTTGGGTCCCATAAGGGAAAAGGCACTATTTAAAGAAATAAATTAAATAAAAAAAAAAACAGGGTTTTTTTGTTTTGCTTTTTGCACTAACTGCTGGAAAAATGATGGAAGAATGATCTTCATTTTGCTCTTAGAATCATGAATCGTAGAGTGGGAAGAGAACACAAGGGCCAATCCAGTCCAACCCTCTGCCATGCAGGAAATCCCAATCAAAGCATCCCCAACAGAGGCCGTCCAGCTCTGCTAAAGACCCCAAAGAAGGAGACTCCACTACACTCCAAGGGAGTTTATTAGCCACTGTCGAACATCCCGTACTGTAAGGAATGTTCCCCTAATGTTGAGGTGAAATCTCTTTTCCTGCAGCTTCCATCCATTGCCTGGGTCCTGTTCTCTAGACTGCAGAAAACAAGCTTGCTCCCTCCTCAATATGAAATCCCTTCAAGTATTTAAACAGGACTATCATAGTCCTGTTTATATCTCTTTTCCATGCTAAACACCCCAGCTCCCGTAGTCATTCCTCATAAGACATGGTTTCCAGACCCTTCACCAGTTTTGTCGCCCTCCTTTGGACACGCTCCAGTTTCTCAATGTCCGTTTTGAATGTGGTACCCAGAACGGAGACACAATATTCCAGGTGGGGCCGTCCAAAGCAGATAATATTGGCAACTATTACGTCTCTTGACTAGATACTGTACTTCTATTGATGAAGCCTAAAATGGCATGGGGCCTTTTTTTAGCTGCTGCAACAACTGTTGACTCATGTTCAACTTGGGGTCTACTTGGACTCCTAGACCCCTTCACATGTAGTCTCGTTCAGCCAGGTTGTCCCATCGTATATCTTGCATTTCATTTTTCTGCCCTAAGTGCAGTACTTTTACATTGTCTTCGTGTTGAATTTCATTTTGTTAGTTTTGGCCCACTTTTTAGTCTATTCAGATCATTTTGAATGTTGATCCTGTCTTCTGAACTATGAGCTATTCCCCTAATTTGATGTCATCTGCAAATTTGATGATATGCTCCCAATTCTGTCCTCCAAGTCATTGATAACATGTTGAACAGCATGGGCTCAGGACAGAGCCCTGTGGGGATCCCACTACTCACTTCTCTCCAAGATGAAAAAGAGCCAGTTTGAGCACCTTTTGGGTTCGCCCGTCAACCATGTAACATTACCTCGTCTAGCCCACATTTTACAAGCTTGTTTGCAAAGAATGTCATGGGAAACCTTGTCAGAGGCCTTACTGAAATCAAGATATACTATATCCACAGCATTCCCCTTCATCTACCAAGCTGGTAATTTTATCAAGAAAGAGATAAGGTTTTGTTTGGCATGACTGGTTTCTCTGAAACCCTGTTAACTTTTTGTGATTATGACATTCAAGACTCTCTGTTTAATGATCTACTCTAGAATCTTTCCTGGTATTGAGGTAAGATTAACTGGATGATAATTGGTTGGTTCTCCCTTTTCCCCCTTTTTGAAGATGGGGACTTTTGCCCTCCCCAGTCTCCGGGACTTTCCCCTGTCTCCCGGAGTTTTCAAGATTATTGCAATGGCTCCAATAACATTTGGCAGTTTCTTTTAATACACTTGAGTAGTTCATCTGGTCCTGGAGACTTAAATCATTTAGATTAAGAAGGTATTCCTGTACTATCTCCTTACTTATTCTGTGCTGAAATTCCCCTATCTGTCCTCGGCCCATTATCCTCAGGTTGAGCACCCTTTTCCTTTTCTGAGAAGACTGAGGCAAAGTAGGTGTTGAGTAATTCTGCGCCTTTCTCTGTCCCCCCCCTGTAACATTTTGCCATCTTCTCCACATAGTAGCCCGACCATTTCCTCTTCTTCCATTTGCTGCGGACATATCCATAAAGCCCTTTATTGTTCTTAGCCTCTCTAGCAAGCTTGACTTCATTCTGCACTTAGCTTTTCTGACTTTACCACCCAAAGGCCTGCTATTTCTTTGAACTCCTTTTTCATGATGTTCCCCCTTTTTCCATTTCTTGTACATGTTCCGTTTCAAACTCAGCTCAGTTGAAAGTTCCTTAGTCATCCATCCTGGTTTCTTTAGACACCTCCCATTTTTCTTTCTCACTGAACTGATTGAAATTGTGCCTTCAGTATCCTCCCTTTTGAGAAACTCCCATCCATCCTGAACTCCCATCTCTTTTAATATTTCCGAACATGGGATCACCCTCAAATTCTCTAAGTTTACTGAAATCCGCTCTCCTAAAGTCTAGAATGTGTGTCTGCTATATGCCTGGCTTCTCCTTTCCATTGTATAACAAACTCCAGGAGAACATGGTCACTTCCACCTAATAATCCCACCACTTGCACCCCATTAACCAAGTCATCCTTGTTGGTTAGGATCAGATCTAAAATAGCTGATCCCTTGTTGCCCTCTTCCACCTTTTGGACAATGAAATTGTCTTCGGGCAAGTGAGGAATTGTGCAGACCTTGAGGATTTGGCTGAGTTTGACTTAAACAGCAATAAGGATAATTGAAGTCACCCATCACTACTACATCTCTCCTTTCTGAGTGTGTGGTCATCTGTTCTAGAAAGGCATCATGAATTTCCTCCGTCTGACTCAGGGGTCTGTAGTACACTCCCACCATAACATCCCGTGGTTTTCCCTCCCCTTTATTTTTTATGCAGATGCTCTCCATCTGATTCCAGTATCAATGTCCTGGACTCTTCACTGATGTCCCCATATAAAGGCTATTCCTCCTCCTTTCCTGTTTGGCCATTCTCTTGAAAACGTTATACCCTGTGATTCCTACATTCCAATTATGAGACTCATCCCACCAGGTTCAGTGATGCCTATTATATCATATTTGTACTAGGGAGTTTGAGTTCTCTTGCTTATGTTCCCATGCGCTATGTTTGTAGAGACATCGCAGACTTTGGGTCCCTTTACTTGCTGCCTGGTGCAAGTTTTTTTTTGCCTCCCATTGTTGGGTCTTTGCACTTTTTGTCTTGTTTCCCCTATGTCAGTTTGACTATGTTCTCCATCCCTTTTGCCTTCCTTAATATTGTCTCCCTCCCCCACGAAACTCAGTTTAAAGCCCTCTGACACATTTTTGAGACTGTTGCAAAAACATTTCTTCCAGCTGGAGTGAGATCAACCCATCTGTTGCAAGAAGTCCCTCCTCATGGAACCGCAGCCCATGATCGAAGAATCCAAATCATTCTTGGCGGCCACAATTTGCGGAGCCAGTTGTTCACCTCTGCTATTTTCCTCTCCCATCCTGGACCAGAGCCTCAACTGGCAGAAGAGATGAGATGGCAACTTGTGCTAACATTTCTTTCAGCTCCCTACCAAGAGCCTCGTAATCCCTTCTGATGTTCTGGCTGTGTCTCGCAGTATCATTGGTTCCCACGTGGACCAAAAGGAAGGGGTATTGGTCAGTAGGCTTGACCAGTCTTGTCTGTCACATCACGGATCTTTGCCCCAAGGAGACAACACACCTCTCGAGACATCTTGTCAGGCCTACAAATCACTGCTTCTGTACCCCTCAGCAAGGAGTCCTCCACTATGACCGCACATCACCTCCGAGGCTTAGCAGCAACTGTTCCCTCAGGTGGAACTCTCAGCCTCCCCTGCTCTGTCCCTGAAGTCTGTCCATGCTGCTCTTCCTCGTACTCCTTGATAAGGGAAAGAGCTTCCAATCGATTCTCTAGCTGCAAGGTCCCAGAACAATCCCTTCTTGGCCTACTTCTCTGTGTGACATTCCTCCAGCTGTCCTGTGTATGGGAAGTGACCTCCTCCGCCCCAGCAACTTCCTCTGCATATGTCATGGCCAGGCAAGAGCAGGACGAGGAGGACGAGGAGGAGGATGTGGCTCCTCCAGTGCAGGAGGAAATGGAGGCTACATCAGGTCCTAATCCTGCCCTGCCAGATCCCAGCCCTGTCCTCCCAGCCCCAGAGGAGGAAGCTCAGCCAGGTCCTAGCACTGGACGGATTCCTCCTGAGGCTCAGCAGCCTAGTGGTGACTCTGGGGACAAACCAAGCCTGGAGGTTCCTTCCTTTAAGCAACGCAGGACTGAGAGTGCTTGCGTGCGTCGGTCCAGGAGAATTGTTGAGAGGCAATTAGCTAACAAGCCTCAGATGGCACCGGGGAGAGCGTCTCCTATTTAATGAGCTGGGAGACGCCAACTCAGTGCCAGAGTTTATTGCAGTTTCCTTCTGGGTGCTTACTGTCAGCACTGGCTTCTTGCTTCCCTGAACCCTTGTTTGCCTTGGACCCTCAACTCTGAAATGGACTGGACTTTTGCTATCTTCTAGCTGGACTGAACTGACTTCTGTGGACTCTGGAATCCTGACCATGGCTTTGTTGTTGGTGTGCTTCTTGTGGACTATCCAAAAGGCCTGTAGACTGCCTTTTAGCTCCTTTCTTGCTGCAACACCCTTATCAGTGTTTGTTTGGACTTGTGCTAGCCGTAGTCCAGGACAACGTGGTACTCATCCAAGATCATTAGTTCCGTTCTGTCCAGGAAATCCTCTTGCTCTGTAACATGCTGAAGTGTAGCTACTCTAGACTCCAGCTGCTGTACTTTCTCTTCCAAGAGTGTTATCAACTTGCACTTGGTGCATGTGAAGTTCTCCACTTCAGTCTTGGGCTTTGAGAGTTGCTTTTCATCTTCAGGACTGTCAGAAGACTCTTCACAGCTACTGCTGCTGCTACATTTCTTCACAGTTTTGCCTTTTGCCACAGGCACTTGAGCAATTTCAGATTTGGACTGTGGCGTGTTCACTGGTTTATTCTTCACAGATGCCTTCTTTTCTGTATGAGAATTGCAACTACTACTGCTGCTGTCCCCGCTACTTCTACTCTCTGCTTTACCATTAGTGATTTTAGACATCACCTTGGTAACTTTTGCACCCATTTCTGACTTAGATGATGGCTGTGCTGCCTTTTTAGCTCCTGTTGATTTTGGCAACTGCTTCTTTGGTGCTTCATCTTCTGAGCCACTTGAATCTGAACTAGAACTGCTAGGCTTCTTCTGGGGCTTTTTTGTAAGACAGGGGTTGGCAACCCCCAGCCTGCGGGCCAGATGCCGCTGCCGCCGCTGCTGCCTCCTTCTCCTCCACCTCCACCTGGGCCGCACGACCGTACTGCCCTCCTCTTCCTCCACCGCGCGGAGGAGGAAGAGGAGGGCCGCGCGGCCTAGGGCAGATGAAGCAAAGGGGAAAGCCCCGCGCCGCCCTCCCGCCTCCCCGTGTGGCCCCGTGCCGCCCACCTCCTTCTCTGCCTCCTCCTCCCCCAGGCCGCGCGGTGCATGGAGGGGGGGGAGGAGGAGGAGGAGGAAGGTGAGCAGAAGAAGGAGGAGGAGGAGGAGGAGGAGGAGGAAGATGAGGAGGGGGAGCAGAAGGAGGAGGAGGAGGAGGAAGAGATGGAGGGGGAGCAGAAGGAGGAGGTGGTGAGTGGCCAGAGGCCTCAAGGTTTTTTTAAATTTTATTTTGTGTGCTTTAGGTGCTATCAAGTCTCCCTTGCTTTGACAATGATAGTGTGGTGGTGGTGGTGGTGGTGATGATGGTATGAGTCAGCTTGAGAGGCATGCACGCACTGTTTCTGAAGCCAAGAGAGTGTGACTTTCCAAAGTGCCTTTTCTGTGTGTTTTTGGTTCTTTAATGGTGATATTGATATCAGCAAGCCTCTGAGGCAAAGCCAATGTAAATTGCTGTGATTTTTACAAACTCATGCGCAGTGAAGAAAAACCAAAGTTCCTTGACCAAGTACACACTTCTGAGAAATACACTTGGTGCAAGAACTGTGAAACCACCTTGACATGTTCAATGTGCATAGCCATGTTAAACTATGCTAAGTGTTAAACCCAAGAGGTTTGGTTATGGAATAAGCCTCTGAAATATGCAAGAGGCCATGTTAAGTAAAGCCATGTCAAATGCCCAAATGTGCTGTTTGGAATAGGGGGGTGGCCAGAAAGGGAAGTACATTTCTGCCATCTGTCTAGAAATAATGCCAAAATGTCCTCCATTTTGATCATGCCTAAGAAACATGCATTTATATTAACATTTTTTAAAAATCATCATTTTTTTCACGTGTCCTCCATTTTTAAAAATGTGCCCTACATTTGAAAATGTTGTCCTGCATTTGTCCTACATTTGTCCTGGTTTGGAGGTCCTGACTTATGGCAACCCTACCCCCAGGGCCCTTGCGGCCCCAGGCCTCTCCCTCCGGAGGGAGGCCTGGGGCCACTTGGGCAGAAAAGGAGCCCGCAGAAGCGGCCTGCCACCTCTATGGGCTCCCCCACAGCCCTTGCAGCCCCAGGCCTCTCCCTCTGGAGGGAGGCCTGGGGCCGCATCGGCCAAGAAGGGGCCCACGGAAGCGGCCTGCTGCCTCCTGGGTTCCTCCACGGATCTTGGAGCCCTTTCGGCTGAAGGGAAGAGCCGAAGGGAAGGGCCTGGGACGGGTGCCCAAGCCCTTCCCTTTGGCCTCCCTCCCCTTTGGCCGAAAGGGCCCCTTGGAGCCCATTTGGCTGAAGGAAGAGACCAAGGAGGAGAGGGTGGACACACTCCTCCTCCTCCCCACAGGGTTTCGGTGGAAGCTCCGCCCCCGGCGTGCGGCTCTGCCCCCGGATGGTGAAAGCTCTGCCCCTGACATGCGGCCACACCCCCAGAGGGTGGAAGCTCCACCCCCCAGCTTTGGCCCCCCAGTTCTCTGAGGGACAGCAACCCGGCCCCCGGCTCAAAAAGGTTGCCTACCCCTGGTGTAGGAGGCAAAAAAGGGAGAAAACCTCACTGTGGTGGGCAATTTTTCAACAGGGCATCTGTGGGCGGGGCTTGTGCACCGGCCTGCATTCTTCCCCCAGAGGCTCCTCCCATGCATGTGGATGAGTTCCCAAACACTCCGGAAATGTGACTGAGATGCAATTAAATTTTAATGAAACTTAAACTTAAACAGGCCAACTGAGTTCAAACCCTTCACCTTCGTCCCCCAATGTCAAGGGCCCTCTTCAAGCCTCGTCCTCTGTCTGGTGCCCCGACACACTTCTTTCCTCCTTCTCAGGCTGGTGGTGCTTTTCTAGCGGTTCCCAGTTGGCTTTTTCCCATGCAGCTGGAACTGGGGCTTGTTCCCAACGCTCCCCCTTCGGGTCCCACCATCATCCTCCAATGTGCCTCCTTGTCTCCTCCTCCAGTCTCCCTCTCCAGGATAACTAAAGTCCCCTTCCTTCGTGAGGTCAGAAAGTTGGACCTCTACACGGGGCCATATTCTCATGAGCCCATGCCTTCCTTGTAAAGAAGCGAGTTGTCCATCCCTCCTGGGGCTTCGCGTTACCTTCTCTTACCCTTTCTCGGCCGCCTCTCCGCGTCCCAATCTTCAGCGTCCTCTCTCTCCCCCTGCGCTCTGCTCTCCCTCCTCCTTTATAACCACCGTGGGTCTCGCTGGTCCCGCCTCTGGCCCTGCCCCGGGATCCTTCTCCTCTAATTCCTCCACCTGTCTCATCCTGCTGCGACCGACCCTCTCCTTCTCCTGCATCACTTCGCTACAGTATCTCAAAATGCTGAAAAACATTTCTCATTGAGGGTGAAAATTTTAATCAGTGCCCTTTAAAAAAAGTAACCAGTGGTAGAGCCATTCTTCATTAATTTATCCAATCTCTTTTCAAAACTATCTAACAGGCAATCCCAATATAAAGCTGGTTATACAGGATTAGAATTATGCACTAGCTTCTTTTGCTGGCACAATTTCTCTTTTGGTTGGCAGAAATACTTTTTGATTGAGAGAATCCTCCTCTGCTGACTGATTTGAGAGATTTGCTGATGGACAGAAGAGCAATTTGCTGCCAGTGGCTCTGCCAACAGAAGAGCCAGAAAGGGAGAAGAGAAAGGGTGGAGCAAGGAAGAGCTGAATCATGTGATATCAAAGCAAGATATTTTTAATGCAATAGCTGGGTATCCAAATAGACATGCAATCCTAGCTTTTGGAAGCCCAGTGGAGATCAAGAGAACATGCAATTCATTCAGTAAACCACATGATTCCCACCCATTTCTTTAGTGCCTTTGGTAAATTAGTGCAAATCAAAAATAAAATAAAAAAATAATCCCCAAATATACACATTGCAAGTTCAGATCAGTTGTGTTTAGAAACAATTTTTCTAAGCTTCTGTAAAAGCTTGTGGGATTTTTCTCACCCTTTTAATACAAATATTTGCTGGTCGTCGTCAGGATAATAAAAACTGGTAGAAGATAGATATTTTTAATTGTAGTTCCAGATCTGTATTGGCTTTCTCCTGTTGTTTGTTTGTTTGTTTGTTTGTTTTTTGGAGTTTTGTTCTTTGGAAGATTTTAAACAGAGGCTGGATGGCTATCTGTTGGGAGTGCTTTGATTCTGTATTCCTGCATGGCAGGGGAGTTGAGCTGGACGGCTCTTGTGGTGTCCTCCGACTCTGAGATTCTATTATTCAATGAAGTCTTTTGTCTTCCCTGCCAAAGAATGCTGGTGTCTCACAAAAATACAAATCCCAGGAGTCTGTTGGATGGAGTCTGTTGGATGGAGTCTGTTGGATGGCTGTTAAAGTGGTGTCAAACTGCATTATTTCTACAGTGTAAATTCACCCCTAACCTTGGCTCAGCCACCCCCTGGTCATCTTAACCAAGTAGGATTGTGCTAAAAACTATGGGCTATCATTCCTACTGCAGTAGCAAATTCCACAGTTTGACTTTGCAGAGTTTGAAAAATCACTTCTTTTCATCTGTCCTGAATCTTCCAATGTTCAACTTCTCAGTTTGTTCCCCTTATTAAGAATCTTATTAAGGTAGATGTACATGATACCAGATATTACATTTCAAAAGCCAGAGGCCATCGCCTACATAAATGAACTTTCCCTTTACTTATATATCAGGAGCATTACTGTACACATTAGACATGTTTTACAAGACTGGATCTGCTTTTTAGATTTTTCCATCCCAAAAGCTGGAATTTGATTTCTGCTCTTCATCACTGAGGAAGCAACTCAGATACACTCTCTTTTTCTCTTTACTTGAGCTATTCAGGGCTTGCTTGCACTGGGGGGAAATGCCAAACTCACCTCAAAGCAGATACTGGCAATTCTCACAATGCAGGGCTACTTCCATGGAGATAGTATGGGGTTTGGCTCCAAATTAAGCAAAGGCAGGGGAAAACCCAGGGGGAAATACCAGAGTGACCTTGGGTTCTTTAGGTATATGGACAGCTGAACTGGCTCTGACTCAGCCTGGTCTGTGGTCCACATGCTAAAAGCCATGCCATTCCCCTTCCCTGTACTGAGCATGTCAAGGAAAGGGGATGATTTGTTTTCTGAGCTACCACTGCTGCTGCTTCCTTGCAGGCGGGAGCTCCATGTAAATCATGCCTGGTGCACCGGCAGTTATGCTGAGGACAAAAATGGCTGCTTGGACATGTGATGAACAAGGAGTCTGGGCACGCATTTATGTCTCCAGCAGAAGCAACAGTGCAACAGGCAGGCTGTCATAGGGATCTCCTGCCCGTGAGGAAGCGGCAATGGTGTCTCCAAAAACAGGTCACAAATGCTACTTCCTCATGGGCAGGAACTCTTGTGAGAGTCTGTACGATCAATGAAGAGGAAGTAGAGTGTTTATCACATGGAAGGGCATCCCGTTCTGATGTCAGCAGAAGTGATGGTGCACCAGGCAGACTCTTGCAAGGAGCTACTTGGCTGCTGAGGCTGCTGCAGTGTCATTGGTGGCACCAAGGGGGACAGGTCAGCAGTGCTGATATAACGTCACCCAAGCTGGCCCCTACAACAACATCATGACCTCACATATATCACACATAACAACAAAGCATCACACCACATTCAGCCATGTGTATATGGTCATCATCATTGTTCCAGGGCTAGTAAGGGGCATAATGCTCTAGACTGGCCCTGGATTAAGTAGCCAGTGTAGGCATACCCTCAGGCATACATCTCCCAGATGGTGTTTGGTGAGTGGCATGTGGATATTTTTGGAAAGCAACAAAAAGTGCAGTTAGGGAAAATGATATAAACTGAGGACCCTATCACATGGGTTAAAAGAGTAGCTTACCTTTCCCGAATTCAGTGCTAATTCAGGAGGCTGCCGGTTCCTTTCACACATAAATCACTGACAAATCACTGCCCAGGTCTATCCCGGATGCAGCCTGGGTCATCTTAGCTGCTTTGGCAGTCATTTTTAGATTGTCAAAACAAAAAGTGGGGTATAAATAAAAGTTTTATTTATTTATTATTATAGAAGTCAGAAGCTTCCATTTTCACAAAGGGGCCGCAGAAACTGCTTAGATGACCTGGGCTGCATCTGGGACAGACCCAGGCGGTGTTTCAGCAGTGGTTTATTTGTGATAGGAACTGGCTGTCTCCCGAATTAGCACTGAATCCTCTCTTTTAACCCCATGCTATAAGGTCCAGGGGGTTACATGAGATTTTGAGCTCAAGCAACTGAGTAGATTGGAGCAGTTCTGGCTGCTCCAGCCATGAGCAAGCTCCAATTGACACAGGACTGTGGCGACAGGATACCACTGTCCCAAGACCAGCTGTTGCCGCAGTCTGGGATGGACTACCGGCAAGAAGCACTTTTTCCCTACTCCTTTTGTGGCCATATTTGGGCGGCATTAGTCTGCCTTGGCATGGCTTCTGGCTGATCTGGGTGTGTGTGTGTTATTTGCATGCCATGGCTCCAGATTGGCCTGAATGTGGCTCTTTTTGCCCACCTGTTCTGGGCCTTAGTCCTCCTTTGAAATATTTCAAATTTAAAATACTAGTCTAGTGACCAAGTTACCTAAAGAATTACTTCTTCCCATTCATTCATTTATTTCTGTACTAGTTTTCAAGGTGAATCTTCACCAAGAAGACTCTCACAAGGTAACATGACTACTGGCTAAATTAAGATTTGTAAGCTCAGATGGATGGCTACTAGAGAAAGGAACATTTCAGTGGTGGCATCACAGTATTGAAATGCTCCGCAGAAAGGCTCACCTGGCAGCTACATTTTAACACTTGGCATCTTGTTAATGATAATGATAAATAAAACTGTTAAGTTCTGAATGTTTTAATGTTGATGTGAGTTTGTTGTGTTTATTTTATCTTCATTTCTTATTTATATCTTGCATTCAGATGGGCTTTATTTTCTGATTTGAGTTTTTAAAAATCATTATTTCTGTCATTGCTTCTCTTTGATCATCAATCACCAACAACATTTTTGTTTTTGGGCAGCATACATAGCCTTGCAAATCAACAAACAACCAAACAACTACTCTGTAGTAATTCCGGAATGTCTGATTGGAACAATATTAGTGTGAAGCACCAGGCTTTTTCTCTGCCATCTTTCCTGCTGTGAGAAACTGGGAAGTTAAACTGATACTTCGAAAGCTCAGTGCTTTCTCACCAATTGAAGCTGGGTCAGGGAAAGAAAACTGTCATCTTCTTAACAGCTCTGTCACTCTGATTAGTCACTCTTGTAATGCTTCTCTGAACTTAAAAGACAAGCAGCCTTTGCTTTATTTGCTTTGAGCCTAGACAGCTTGTCGCTTTGGGTGTGCATTTGGGTTGTAGAAAGTACTCTATATGTGAGACCAGTCCTCAGTCAACACTTGGTCCAACCTCCCCACCATTTTAGCTCATAATCAATACTGAGAAACATGCAATGACACTCAAGGAGACATTTCTGAGTTTACAGGTGGATTTTATATTTTAAAAAACAAAGGAACGCAATCCTCTGCCATTCTTGCTCCCAGCATGCCTTGTGGTTAATCTAGACATGACCTAAAAACATCACCTACTTGAATAGCAGTGAGAATTGTTCAACCCATAGACCACATATGGCCCTTGGGTGGATATTGTGTGGACCTTGGAAACCCTAAGGTGCCCTCAACACTTTCAGACACTGTGCTCCATGCCCCACTCCCAAAAAACACTTGTTGGAGCCAGGCTTTCCAGGCTATTTTGGGGACTTCAAGAACAAACTTTTTTTGTTTTATTTTAAAGTTGGTCAAAATATCACCTGCAAGACTACAAATGCTGTCTGTGTTGGGGTGCTGAAGTCCTCTTGAACAGCCAAAAATGGCAATGTGCAGCCTTCTGAGTTGTGAAGAATGCCCACCTCAGTGGTAGAGCCCCAGCTGAATTTCTGCCTGAATATTCTTGAAGAATCATAGATCTGGAAGGTATTCCAAGGGTCAGAACAGGAATCCACACTCTTTCCTTTGCTCCATACTATGACACTATGGAGACAACTTGACTTGAACATAAAATCATTTTTTTTCTTACTCTCTGTAACCTATGTGTGTAACATCTTGTCTGATAAAATGCTCTGGAGATCTTGAACTATGGAGCACCATTTTTGCCCTTTGGTTGGCCTAATAACAGTACAGGTTGAGTCTCCCTTATCCAAAATGCTTGGGATCAGAAGTGTTTTGGAGTTCAGAGTTTTTCAGATTTTGGAATATTTACATATACATAATGAGATATCTTGGAGATGGGACTCAAGTCTAGAGATGAAATTCATTTATGTTTCATATACACCTTGTACTCATATGCTTTTAAATAATTTTGTGCATGAAACAAAGTTTCCATGAAGCAAAGGTGTCACTATCTCAGACACCTATGTGGCCAATTTTGGATTTTGGATTATTTCAGATTTTGGAATTCTGGATAAGAAAAACTCCACCTATACTACTCTAATATGAACTTTGAAATATTTAAGGGAATTTTCTACGTACTCATACAAATATGAAGAACTTTAGCATTTGTTTTGGTGCATGTGCTGATTAGCTCTTGAACTAATTTGTTTTTGGGAACATCATACACAAAAACACATGCACTTACACTGCCTGTTTGGTTAAAAAAAACCCAGAGCACTTAGCAAGTCAGGGTAATTGTTCCTGGGTATTTAACTTTATGCTCAACTCTATGAGAAAGAAAAAAAAGAAAGGGGGAAAGCATGACATCTCATTTGTTTAAGCCCAACAGGTTTACAGTTAATTAAATTTGTTGTTCAGCAAAGCATCTGTTTTACACACTAATGAGTGACAGTTCCTAGGGGGCTTTCACATATACGTATTTTCACTTCATCTCACAAATCCAAAGTGTACTTGCTTTTAAAAGTTCCAATCAGCTGCTTTCACACTTGAGCAGATGGTGGAAACATTGCAAGATCACTCTCTATGCATTTCCTACAATTGTCTTAGGCCAAAACTGAGGTTTAACTAAGTGACAGGGTGGGAACCTTACAACCCTCTAGATATTATGGAACTTCAGTTCACATAATTCCTTATCATTGCCCATGCTCCCAGGGCAGTTGGGACGCCAAGCCCCCATTTTGCCCCATTCCGGCCTTTATCACCTGTCAAAGCTGTACATTACCCTAATAGAACCTCATATAGGCCCTAGGATGAAAACCTCAACACAGGCCCTGAGAACAAAAGGAGCTTTGCAGTATTTGAGAAGATCAGGAGCCCTTTCACATTATACCACTGAAGCACTCTGATTCTGCTTTAACTGCTATGCATCCTTTAACTGCTATGCATCCTATGGATCTGCAGCTCAAGGAGCGGGATTAAGAATTCTCAAGTTTTTCACAAAAGTACATATCCCAGGATTCCATAGGATGTTGCTATGTCAATTAAGGTGAAATCACAGTGCTATAATTTTGTAGTATGAAAGGGCCCCATGGAAAGAGATCCTAAAATGCATCCCAAGATATATGGGCAGGGACCCCAAAGCAAACTAAGTATAAGGTACTGCAAGATACCGAATGGAAAATAAAAGAGAAATGATGGAGAAGTAAATGAAATCAGCAGGGACCTGAGGAACAGAACAGAAGTAACTGTGAGGCAATTGTACATATTCACTTGAGTGAACCCATCAATTCTTTGCCTTTAACCAACAGGTTTTAAATAATTGGTGAAAGCAAGGGGATCTTATTCACAAGAGTTATTTTGTGTAATTTAATTGCTGTACTCCTCAGGGTCTAAGAAAGAGATTCTTGAGTAAACTGAGTGTATATTTCTTTTCCGTTTACTCATGTGTCTCCCATTAGTGTTAGTGGGAACTAATTTTCCTCTCAATTAAAGTAATGAAACTGGTGTGAAAACAGTATGAAATGGGAATCTAGCATGCTAATGTTTATATTTTATATTCACTGCATAATGTAAGGAATAGGATATGAAGATGGATGGATTTTATTGGAATAATGTGAATAATCATTTAGTTTTATGGAATATGACCAATCCAAGGGGAGAAACCCTGAAGGCCTTAGTCTGTCTATATTTTAGAAAGCAGGACTGGGTCCAAAAATGATGTACTGGCATGGACAAGTCATAAACTGCTGTGTCTGAGAAATATATAAATGAAAAGCAATAAGGCAATCCTTAATAGCCTTACAGTGAGCAGAATTCAGTTTCTGATTTTTGTGTACCTTTTGTTACACAAAAGTGTAGACATACATACAGTCTTGAGTACAGTGTGGTTGGGCTTCCTATGAGTAAGGCATCTAAGACTAGTTAAGGATGTTATGGAAGATGAAGGAACATAAAGTTATCAGCTCTCAGACCCTGGCCCTGACGCTTTAGTTTCCATTCATCAACTCCAAAGACTCCAGTTTTGCTGAGTTCAGCTCCATGAAGGAGGAAAGGAGTTGCTGCAATAGACTCTAGAAGGTATCTAGGTATTTACTGTGGCTGCCAGCACCTTGTTTTGTTGAGTGAGAAAGCTGAAGCGGATAAGCCGCAGTAGACAAACTTCCTCGCGTGGCAAAAAGAACCCGCAAAAAGCGGGTTCTTTCTCCAACACCATTGTGATGCTGCAGTGTGCCAATGGCGCACTCGCGACATCACAAGGGGGCGCGACATACAGATGCTAAGCATCCATTGCGTCAAAATGGTGGTGCCCATGTGTACAGGACACCGCCATTTTGATGCCCTCATCACATGCTAAGAGTGAGGCATTTATGGGCAGTGCGCCTCGGCCAAACCCTAGCACGTGACGAGGGCACACTATAGGCCCGTCTGTCCAGGGCCTTAGTTAGCTTCCTCCTTCTCTCCCAGTCATGGTGGTGTCAAAGCTCATAATCCACTTTGCTCTGTTCTTATGAGCTATGCCTTCTGTAATTCAATGCAAATTTGTTAGGAGTGACTTGATGTTGAGTGAGCAAGAACCATTAGCTTTACAAAAGACTTGTTCTTGGTGGAGAGGAACACTTTAGACAATTTTAAAAAGAATATTGAACAACCTGCAGCCACTTCATTTTTGAAATCTCCAGAGGGACAGTGATAAATGGAATTGGCACAAGGAATGCCTGTATCTCAGAATTTTCCATTACACTACTGTTCCTTATGTTTGAAGTTCAATATGAACACATACAATATCCTTATGGCCTCTATGTTGCACGCATGCACATCTGATCATGTGGGGTAGTGTAACAAACTGCTAAGAAAGGGAAGTGTAAATCACTTTTGCATCCACTTCCCAAAGCATTATGTAATGTCTGGCTTTTGGATTTTTTTTTTTAAAAAAAATACAACCCTATCATATTTTATAAAGTTTGGGTTTAAAAAATGCTATCTCTTCCTGTTTATTACTGATAGCTTGTTAGTTGTAGCACATTTTTTCCCTTTGTATACATCCTTTGAGGAGGTACATTTAATTGAGTTCAGTGGAATGGTGAAGTCTCAATATATTCACAGCTGGATTTGCTTTACACTTCTGGGACAAGATAGAAAAGAGAGAAAATCCCTGAACTTCAGTTTCCACTCCCCAAACCTCTCTGTCTCTGTTTCATTTACTCCCTTCCCTTGATGATTTTGTCTGTTTCTTGCAAAGGTCTTTACAAAAAGGCACACAACATCAACACTGAAGACAATAAAATAGTTAAAAGTTTAGTCCTTAATCAAAGCAGAGACTTGAGTCATGAAATCAAAAGAAGACTAATATTTGGAAGAATAGCTATGAAGGACAGCTTCAGACAGATAAAATACTCAAGTATAAAAATATATAATCAAACACCAAAGTCAGTATAAGATGAAGAAATGTTTGAAACATGGTGTTGGAGAAGAGTTCTGAAGTGGTAGCTTGAGCTGGGAAATTAATGGCTGCATGGAAATTTTCCAAAGTTTAGTTCAAAGCCATAACCATTCCTTCACACTACCTCTGCAGTGGACCCACCACTATCCCTGGAGTTAAGGGCACAGGACCCCCATGAAAGTGGAAAAACCCTACTTTTTCACCTGAGAGAACCTCTCTAGGACTCTCTAGGTTCTCCAGTGTGACCCTATGGTCAACTTCCAGAAGAGGATCTGGGGAATCTAGAGATTCATAGAGAGAACATGTTAATTAAATCTTAGACTAATCAAATCCTCAAAAATAAAAGCTACAAACGTGGAGAGCCAACTGTAATGAGATCCATAAGCTTCAGCACCATTAACACCATTGTTGAGTATGACCATACTCTTTAAGTAGAGATTGATAACTTTTTACTTTTGGCTAACATCTGATCAATTAATAAACTTATTTGTTCAGATCAGTTCATTTCAGATCATAAACTGGTCAGAAAATACTCAAGTATAAAAATATATACTTGATCAAAAATGGATGAGAAACAATAGATACCAGAGAAAGAAAGAGGTGAAAGATCTGTGCCCACTAATAAATTAATCCCCAATGTTTGGGAAAGTGAGGGTTGTTTTTTGGGAGGAAGGGGGACAATGAGTCCCAGAATTCCCTGGCCAGTGCAGATGCTGCTTTTAGGAAATGCCACCAAAATAAGTAATCAGTCACCATACTGAATGGGGGAACCTCTGGAAGTTGTAGGCCAAAATAGTAACCTTTACATCTCTAACTACCTTTCCACACACAGAGAGAGAAATATAGCTCTTCACAGAAGAACCAAGTTAAATTCCTAGACCTTCCTAGAGTTTCTTAACTATGGATCCCAGTATCTCCCACTGGTTAGGAAATTCTGGAAATGATCTAAAATTTCCCAGTCATTCTCAAGCTCGTTCTGTGCTTTAAGTCTGCCTTGCAACCAAAGCTTATACTTTGAGACAGAAATCATAAAGATAATTTAATATGGATTTGTTTCACTGCATGTGCACAAAATCACATTTTCATAAGCCAGCCAAAGAGATTTATGGTTACAAGCCTATATACAAACTTGGAATGCGTCTCTTGGATCATATACATAGGAAGGTGTTAAAACATAAAATGCATGCTCTCACCTATGTGAAGGCAATTTGTTTTAGAACCATCACAGTCCCTATGCCCTAGAGAAAAAGCTTGTGGAAAGCTTGTGGCAGCTACTTTGTTAAGCTTTTAATTACATCTTTTAATGGATATGCTTCTTTTCGATCTCTCTCTGAACACCCCTTTCATAACTCTTTTGCTTTTCCACCAACATCTGGCCTAGCAATTTGAAAACAAGAGTCATCACCTTTAGTGTGGACAAAATATCAACATTGTGGGCATGGTCATATGAAAAACAGGTACTGCAACCAAATGAATTGTTCCAGATCCTTCAGAAATGACCATGGAACTTTTAATGGGCAGCGGTGGGTGTGGGAGCAAGCATATGACAGATACTGTTCAGGACATTCAAGTACTATTCAGAGGGATTACAATGATTATGATTTAATGGGGATGAAATGAAACATTATTCAACTGCAACTTACTTGGCAATATTCTCTACAAAAACTAACCTTTGCTTTTAACTCCTTGCATGCTCCCCCCTTTTACACTTTTTGATCATAGGATAATAGAGTTAAACAGGACCTCAAGAGTCATCCAGTCCAACTCCTTGCCATATCAAGAATCCACATCTTAAGCATCTTTGAGAAATAGTCACCCAACCACTACTTTAAAGCTCCAGTGAAGAAAAATTCATTATCTTCTGGGTTAGGCTGTCCCATTGCTGAACGTGTGATCAGGAATTTCTTCCTAATGTTTAGTCAGAATCTCCTTTCTGGTAATTTGAATCTAGCTTTCCTGGAGGAGGTTGGGTAAGGTTCACTCCATCAGCCCTTAATATGCCTTTAGAAAGTTAAAAAGTATAGACATACCTCTAGAAGCATTTCATTTAAGTTCTATGTATGTGCTAGGAACCATGAATCTGATTCACACCATATGAATTGTTTGTACCATTTGTTTCATCTGTTGAGTTGTATAGACATCTTATGTAGTCGTGGCTGGGGGCTTCTGTATAAGTGGATAGTAAATTCCCCTTAGGTTATAGATTCAGCACCTTGGTCATCTCTTTTAAAGTCTGGAGGAAAATATGGAATGGATGGAATCTCCTTCTTTGAAGGTTTTTAAAGAGAGGCTGGATGGCCATTTGATGGGAGTGCTTTGTGCATTACTACATTGCAGGGGGTTGGACTGAATGGCCTTTTTCTACAGACATGGGAAGCCACAGCATGTACTGATCCCTTGACAGGTGGACACTGGGTGGTTCAGCCTACACTTCAAGAATTAGGCTGTTTGCAAATTTTGTACTGTGTCATTCATCCAGACAGGTGACAGAAGTAAATTCAGATTGCAAAATCTAGAGTTTAAGGGATAAACACTCTCACGTGATGGGGCAGCTAAAAAGCCAATTCAGAATTCAAAATGAACTTAATGAATTACAGAGCTCAGCCAAAACTAATAAAATGAATTTTGACAGGAAGAAATGTAGGATGCTACATTTGGGTAGTAAAATTGAAATGCACAGAAATAAGATGGGTGACACCTGACTTGACAGCAGTACACTTGAAGAGGATCTAGGAGTTTCAGTGGACCACAAGCTGAACATGATCAGGAGCTTAAAATGTCAATGTAATTCTAGGCTTCATCAGCAGGAGTGAAGTGTCTGGGTTGAGGAAAGTAATCGACCACTCTATTCTGCTTTGATCAGGCCTCACCTGGAATATTGCATCCACTTCTGGTCAGAATTCAGGAAAGATGTTGACAAGCTGAAGCGTGTCCAGAGCAGGGTGACCAAAACAGTGAAAGATCTGGAAACCATGTCCTATGAGAAATGGCTTAAAGAGCTGGTTATATTTATCCTGGGGAAGAGAAGATTAAGAGGTGACATGGTAGCCCTGTTTAAATTGAAGGGATGCCATATTGAGGATGGAGCAAGCTTATTTTCTGCTTCTCCAGAGACTAGGATATAAAGCAGTGCATTCAAATATGAACAGACATTCTGCTTACACATTAGGAAGAACTTCCTGATGATAAGAGCTGTTTATAGTGAAAAGCGCTGCCTTGGTAGATGGTGAAGTCTCCTTCTTTGGAAGATTTTACACAGAGGCTGGATATACATCTGTTGGAAGTGCTTTGATTGTGTATTCTTGCATGGCAGGCATTTGAACTGGTTGGCCCCTGAGATCTCTTCCAATTCCATGATTCTATGATTCTATGTGTGCTATGTATAGGAGCCAATGTGGCATAGTGGTTTGGCTGCTGGACTATGACTCTGGACACCAAGGTTTGAATCCCTGCTCAGCCATGGAAATGCACTGGGTGACCTTGGGCAAATCACACATTCTCAGCCTCAGAAAACCCTGTGGTTGCCATAAGTCAGAAGAAATATTATTGTCTCCAAAAAGACCCAGTAATCTGAAGGGCCCTTACCAACAGTCCAATTTATTTCCTACCCTACCCATTCTCAGTTGCAACATTCTTTCATGTGATGCTCACAACAGAATTCAACATGAAAAGGACATTCTCTCCACACAAATGTAACAAATAATTGTTTTATATTTCCTTTTGCGCTTTGTGAGATACCTTTGAACTTTTTCTTCAGAAATGCCAGACTTGCTGCTTTAAATATTTTCCCTTGGTATCCAGGCCACTGCAGACATTCTCATGGTATTAAAACAAATCAGTATCAGGAGGTAACTAATTGTGCTGGTTTTGATTTCTTTAATAAAAAGTGAAAGTTAAAAGGGGAAGAAAGAAAAAAAATTCAAATTTCAATCCTCTTCTTCTGAGTAACTGCCCAGAAATTCACAAGAAAAAAAAATTGAATTGAATGCAACTAATAAGGGGGCAAGTAAATATCATCAACAAAGATGTGGATAGTTTCCTTTCATGTGTTATTAGATTATTTTATCCCACCATTGTACCCAGAGTAGTGGTAAAATGGTTAATAACATTCAAGTTGAATGGCAAAATCAGTCAGTTTTGCTTACTTCTGCATCTCATTTTTTAAATACCTCACATTCTTTCTCTCTCAAATATTAAAGAAATGCTTAGCACAACTGAACTGAACTGTGATTTGCAAATCATTCACTGGTTGCTACTCCCAGAACTGTTGTTGTCTATCATCAAACCAGCTACAACTTATGGGAACCCTAACACGTACTGCCTTCCACTTTATGGATTTTGTTGTGGCACTAGAGCAATCTGACAAAGAAGGCTAAATATCTCAAAATTATAAACCACACAATTCCATAGCATTGAGCCATGGCTATAAAAGCAGTGCCAAACTGCATTGATTCTGCAGTGTAAATGCAGCCCAAGACCAGGGACAAAGCCAGGATTTTAGGAAAGGGGGGTCCAGACTAAGTGCCACCATTATAATGGGGCTTGGGTGTGGCAGCACAGCAGCACACACCATTCATTTTCTAATGGAAGGGGGGGTCCGGACCCCAAGGACCCCCCCTTGGCTACGTCCCTGCCAAGACCCTTCACCCATGTTGTACTGTCTGCTCTCCAAAGTCTCAAGCAGAGGTCTTTCCCATTTCCTGCTATCAAATCCCTTTAGATTGTTCATAAGATTAGTAGTATATCTGCAGTACACAGTTCTAGCACTTTGATTCCTCTTTAGCTGATCTGGCCCCATCCTATGGAATCCTGGGATCTGAAACTTGTTGAGGTCCTCAGAATTTCTTGCTCATGAAATTCTATTTAGCTGCATATGTTAGAGTGTTCTACCAGTGAATCCTAGTCACTTCACTAAACTACAAATAACAGGATCCCAAGAGATGGAAACATGGCAGTTAAAATGGTATTAAAATGCCATAACTATATACTATGGATGCATAATCTTGCCATCCTTATTCCAGAGGGAAATTGTCTGGTATTAACAAAGCAAATAGCTTCTGAAAGTGCAATCATTATGTTTCTTGAAGGAATTAAATTAATTTAGTCTCCCACGGGCATACCAAAGGGTTTCAGTTTCCCCAGATGCAGAGGTGGGAATCGAGGGCACTGCGCTCCAGTGGTTCCGGTCCTACCTCTCCGGGAGGTCCCAGATGGTGCAGCTGGGAGACATGTGCTCCGACGAGAGGCCCCTTAAAACCAGGGTCCCTCAAGGAGCCATTCTGTCTCCCATGCTATTTAACATTTACATGAAACCGCTGGGAGAGATCATCCGGAGACATGGGGCGCGGGGTTATCAGTACGCTGATGACACCCAAATCA
Source organism: Sceloporus undulatus (assembly GCF_019175285.1). NCBI lineage: Eukaryota > Metazoa > Chordata > Lepidosauria > Squamata > Phrynosomatidae > Sceloporus > Sceloporus undulatus. The sequence continues at coordinate 230,617,367 of NC_056525.1, forward strand.
TTTTCTCTATGTCTCCGACTGATGCAGTGACTGGGGATGGCGTCTCTCCTCTCGTGGCCTGTCTAGAGTCAGTAATGGGCTGGATGAGGGGAAACCGACTCAAATTGAATCCAGACAAAACGGAGGTACTAGTGATAGGTTCTCCTGGTCCAGGAATGGCGGTGGTTCCACCTGTCCTGAACGGGGTCACGCTCCCTGTGAAGGACTCCGTGCGCAGTCTGGGGGTGCTTCTTGACTCGTCGCTTCACCTGACAGCTCAGGTGAACGCGACGGTCAAGAGCACCTGTTATCAGCTTCGGCTGATCCGCCAGCTGCGCCCATACCTGGCCCAGAGGGACCTAGAAACGGTTGTACATGCTCTGGTAACTTCGAGACTGGATTTCTGCAATGTACTCTACATGGGGCAACCCTTATACCAAACTCGGAAGCTACAAATGGTGCAGAATATGGCAGCCCGGCTGGTCACTGGCGCTCCCAGGACCAGCCATATAACACCGGTTTTAAAAGATCTCCATTGGCTGCCCATTCGCTTCTGAGCTCAATATAAGGTGTTGGTTATTACCTATAAAGCCCTAAATGGCTTGGGCCCAGGATACCTAAAGGACCGCCTCTCCTCGTACATTCCGCCTCGCACCCTCAGAACATCTGGGCAGCAATTACTGAAGGTGCCTGGGGCTAGGTTAACCTCCACCACGCGGAGGACATTTTCCACGGCTGCCCCAGCCCTTTGGAATACGCTGCCCATTGAGCTCCGCTCATCTACCACCCTGGCCCAATTCAGGAAGGACTTAAAAACCTTCCTGTTTCAACAGGCATTCCCCGATTAAATATCCTGTGGGCCTCCCTCCTCTTCCGTGGCCAAGAGGTTGGGCTATGGGGCTTTTTTTCCTGTTATTTTTTGATGTATTGATGTATTTGTATGGTTTTAATTTTTTTGTATTATAATATGGATTGTATGTGTTTTTAACTGTTCTGTAAGCCGCCCTGATCGTTGGAAGGGCGGGGTATAAATAAAATTTTTATTATTATTATTATTATTTAACAGTAGTACCAGCTGTAGGCCAAAGCTTAGAAACAGCATTTTTTTTTGAACTACAGGTCTCTGCATTCATCCACCCAGTGTGGACACTGAACATGGTGGGTGGTGATTCTGAGAAGTGAAGTTCAAAAAAGTAACTTTTCAAAGATCTGCTCTGTTTGGTTGGAGAACAATGTTACGTCAGCACAAAGTTTCATCCCTGTTTCTCTTCCACCTCCTCTCATATACTGTGACCCTTACCCGGGGTCTTCTTCCTTCTCCTTCCCTAATCTTTTACACAGACAATCCTAGGGTGTAGCCACATTACATAATTATAGCAGTTTGATATCACTTTAACTGCCATGACATCATCCTATGGAAACTTCAGAGTTGTAGTCTGGAGAAGGATGAGGAATTCTCTGCCAGACACTACTAGTCCACTCCTCTGTACTACAGTTTCCAAGATGGGCCTGTGTACATTACAGATTTAAATTAAATTTGTTCTTTAATTCTTATCTTCTCAAGTTTATCTTGGTGCTTTCTAAACAGTTTGCCAAAGTACAAATCCCAGGATTCCATAGGGTGAAGCCATGGCAATGAAAAATGGTATCAGACTGCTGTAACTATAATGTGGATGTACAAGTAACCATAGTCAGGTGGAGACCACATAGTGGAAAGCTGGATGGCAAAATATTATGTAGCTGAACAGATTTCACTGTATTCATCTCTGATTTTGGTGTTCATGTCCAGGCTGCTTTTGACCTCGAAAGTCCTTCATACCTTGATTTCAAGTCTTAAAGACTATCTTGTCTCACTGTGGAATGACCTGCCAGAAGACATTTGACATCTGAATATGCTGTTTGAATTTAAAACAGCATTGAAGACCAGTCTCTTGTAGCAGGCTTATCCAGGTTATTTTCAAATTGTTAATTTAGATGTTGAATTTTAAATGTGGACTGTTTTAAAATGTGTACAGTATATTTAATCTGTACTTTTAACCTATTCCATGTTGTAATGTGTGTTTTAATTGATGTTGTTCATTGTAGATTTGTGGTTTTCTGCCTCAATCCATGGGGAGAGGTAGGAAATAAATAAATAAATAAATAAATAAATAAATAAATAAATTGTTCATATTATCCATAGTATTATTATTTTAAAATCTTCCATTATGGTCTTTTTCAGAGAGTTACCAACATCAGAAGTCATGCAAGATTTTTCTCATTTGTGCTACACCAGCTATGGAAATTCTTCCACAAGGAGGTTTTCATGACATTCAGTTTAAGATGGTTTTTTAATTTTTTCAGGCGTGCTAAGTATTTAAAAGTGTAAATCTCTCAGTCATTTGCATTTGAAGTGATAGAAGCAAGTGATATTTTAAACCCTGTAAGTTTTCACTCTGGTGTTCTAATTGGTATTTAATTATGTTCTCTCTTTGTTTACAGATTTTAAGTGCTGTATTGCCTATCTTGTTTTAATTTGCAATATGCATTTTGTGTGTGTACATGCACCTTCAAGTCACCTATTGACTTATGGCAGCTCCAAGAATTCCACAGGGTTTTCTTAGGCAAGGAATACTCAGAAGTGGTTTTGCCAGTTCCTTTCTCTGAAATATAGCCTATAGTGCCTAGTATTTGTTGGCAGTCTCCTATCCAAGTACTAACCAGGACTGACCCTGCATAGTTTCCACAATCAGACATGATCTGCTGGTTTTGAGATATTTTTACTGTGGAATAAATATTATGAAGGGTGACACATAAATATATATGAATAAGTGGTTACATCACTAAGGACACTTCAAGATGAAGGGCAGTGCTTTCTGGATTCATCATGCAGCAAAGAGGACAATGTCATATCCTGAGTAGCCAGAGAGATTTGGCTAGGGGATGGCATCACTGATGCCAAGTGAGGTCAACTGAGAGTAAGAACAAATTAGGACAATGGACATGAACGGCTGAACATTTTTTACAAGGAGTACAGGAAACTGATCAGAAGAGGCATGATTTCTAGCAGTGCCAAAAATGTTCATGAGCACTGGTCACTTTGGATCAGTCTTGGTTTCCGGGAAAACATCATTTGGCTCCAAACAGGCTCTTCTTGACAGAGCCCTTGACACTCATCATCAAGAGCAAAATCCCCTAAAGATAAATTGAGACACTTATAACAACAAGATAATTAACTGAAAGGAATCATCCTGAGGCAAAGCAGAATTCTGGAACTTTTCTCTTTAATCCCACTGTATGCTCACTTGTAAGTACAGTGGTATTTTTTAGAAGCCAATTTGAACACATGAGCAATAGCCTTCAGGTAAATTTTGATGTTTGTACGTGAGTGGAGACACCATCCCACACATAAGAGGCAGATATAGGCAGGCTTAGCTAATCCCAAGGTTTCTGGAAATACCGTACAAGTTTTTGGAACTGCTATACAAACTACTCGTACAAAGAATCTTTAGAGAAAACCCTCTTCAAAAGTCCAGTCCAATGAGTTTGTTTAGTGGCTACCTAATGTTGAATAACTATTGGGAAGTGGGGAATGGAAAATCAGGGCTGAGATTCTACATTATGGTCTAAGGTTTATAACTTTACAAATCTGTAGCTACATTGCAGAAATGGAATAAAATGCTGTTAGTGAATTGTGAAGATGCACACATCCAAGCACTGGCAAGAGTGTTCTGATGCACTTTGGGCACTTGTTATGTGCATTGGACACTTTTGATGAGCTTTGGGCATATCTGATGCTCACTGAACAGTTGTGATGCATGTTGGACACTGCTGATGCATATTGGGCATTTCTGGCACACATTCACACTCCTGTTGGACTCCAACACTTCCTAGCCAATGTCTGGATGTTCATTGGGAGTGCCCCAATGTACATAAGTGCTCTTCCACATCAGGGATGTGGCACATCAGTCACTCCACTAGCTACCGTTGCACAACAGATGCTGATGTGGTATAACATTGTGGCAGCCCCTAGGGGAATATGGTCATTGTAAAACTGTCCAATTCTATTTTGTGCTCCTGTAAGTCCATTTAGGAGGATATAAGTCTCATGCTGAATTCCAGGTAGGTGAGAATGCAAATATGATTGAATGGCAGTGACTTATATAGAAAGGCTGGCTGAAATACTGAAGGAGAACATTTTGTACTGCAACATCCCACTCTTCAAATTCGTTGCTCATCTCACTTGTTTGTGGTTTAATACCACATTGTTAAAAATAAAATTTTAGAATTTGGCTTTTGCAGAATATTGTGTACCACAAATCTGAGCATTTGTTTTTGTATTTGTGCATGTCTGTATGCATACACAGGAAAGTGCAGGCCCGAGTAAGTAAATGTATCCACCTGTCTTGAATGGGGTCACACTTCCCCTGAAGGACGAAGTTCGCAGTCTAGGAGTACTTCTGGACTCGTCTCTGCAGTTCACATCTCAAGTGGATGCGATGGTCAGAAGTGCTTGCTATCAACTTCGGTTGATATGCCAGCTGCAACCCTACCTGGGCCAAAGGGACCTTGAAACTGTGGTACAGGCTCTGGTAACCTCTCGCTTAGATTTCTGTGATGCACTCTACATGGGGCAGCCCTTGCACCAAACTCAGAAGCTTCAGTTAGTACAAAATATGGCAGCCAGATTGGTCACTGGTGCGTCCAGGTTTGACCATATAACACCTATTCTGAAAGATCTGCACTGGCTGCCTATTCGCTTCCGAGCACAATACAAGGTGTTGGTTATTACCTATAAAGCCCTACATGGCTTGGGCCCGAGTTACTTGAGGGACCGCATCTCCCCATATAATCCGCCCCGCACACTCAGAACGACCGGGAAGAACTTGCTGGAAATCCCACCTTCTAAATATGTTATTACTTCCCAGATGGCCTTTTCAGTAGCAGCCCCACAAATCTGGAATAGTCTCCCCGAGGAGCTCCATCTGATCACCCCTCTGGAAACATTTAAAAAGAGGCTTAAAACCTTCCTCTTCTGTAAAGCCTTCCCCCCTGGAAAATGAAGTTATGTACTTGATCCCATCAACTCTCTGCCTCACCCTATTCAATTATTGTTTTTATATCTGTATATTGTACATTGTGTTATTGGTTTTTATCTGTTTTATGATATGTTTGTAATTGGTTTTAATTCTATGTAAACTGCTTTGATCTTTTGGAAAAGCGGTATATAAATAAAAATTATTATTATTATTATTATTATTATTATTATTATTATTATTATTATTATT
>NC_056525.1:230622622-230622904 GCF_019175285.1 Sceloporus undulatus
CATTCACAATTTCTGTTCATTCAGTATAGGGTGATGAATCCTTAGACTTTGAAAACCATAAACTTAGATATACATCAGAATATTGTCTTTTGAAGAGATGATTTATGGTTGGCATGGCAAGCCTCCATAAGCACAAAGTATTTGTAATAGGAAGGAAGGAAGGAAGGAAGGAAGGAAGGAAGGAAGGAAGGAAGGAAGGAAAGATAGATAGATAGATAGATAGATAGATAGATAGATAGATAGATAGATAGATAGATAGATAGATAGATAGATAGATAGATA
>NC_056525.1:230622914-230662332 GCF_019175285.1 Sceloporus undulatus
TCCAGTTGGTTAGTTCCAAGTAGAGTAGGCAGATTAAATTAATTGTATGGTGAGCCAACACATAGATAAATCTGATGGATTCAATGGGTCTATTCTAGTCAGAACTAAAATAGGATTTAGGACACTGTGTGAAGGGAAAATATGTATTCTCAAACACTTTAATATAATAATAAATAAATAAATAAACTATTTAGAGCCCACTTTTCCTGGGAGATCAAAGTGGGTTACAATATAATATACACAAGAGACATGTGTTCAAGATCCACTTATGGGTTCCACTGTGTGCCGTTCAATATTTAGAAACATTCACAGATATCCTGCATCAGCTACTTAGTTATGATTGTGTAACTAATGTCTCCTGGCTCGTGCTCTGCCCCCAGCCCACTTGGCTACATCATGCCAAGGAGGTCTGTTCAGCTGCCAATCAGGACACAAAGAGGATGATGTTTCCAGCCTTCTCCTATCAACGAGTGAGTCTACAATGAGCAATTGTGACAGGGATCCTGCTCTGGATTACTGCAGACTCACACACTGGTTGGGGGGGCAGGAAATGTTCTCCTCCTCGTACTCTGATTGGCAGCTGCACAGACCACCTTTGCTCAAGGCACCTGCTGGCTGCTATAGTGGGCTTGGGTGGCATTTATAGCAATAATGCCAAGATCATAATTATGTAGTCCTACTGAATATGGAGCAGTTAAGGATCTGTAAGTCCAGGTTACAAATCCGTAACTGCAATATAGAATGCCAACCATTATTATTGTAGTTTTCATATTTCCCAGTTAACTTCTTCACTTATATGGCACAAACTCAGTAGCTAGAGAAAGTATGAATTAGTCCCAAGACTTCCAAGGCAAGCTTTCAGATGGGTTTGTTCTCTTCTGCTCAACCTACTTGTATCACAGATCAAATAGGAAATTACTTCTCCAACTGTCAACTCCTATTTATAGACACCGAGGGGAATGACCACCATATCATGATGCTCTAGAATAAAACTAAATGTTAGTAATTTCAGTGCCAGCTAGTGGTTCCCATGTCCGTGGGTGGTGAATCTAGCCCACTGAGCTTTGAAGAAGCTGTTTTAGCAAGTTGTTTTACACATTATTTGGTGCTCCAGCACCGCAGATAGTTCCCTTAAATTCACACTAAAACTCAAAATGGATTCACTGTGCCATTGACATGGAAACCACTACATGCCACAGACTGGCATCTCACAAGCATCAGTGGGCTATATCCAGGAGTGGGGGAAGTCAGGGCTACACTCCACATGTGGCCTCCAATAAGTCAATTGCTTTATTTTTATCCTGCTTTTCTCCCAGAACTGGGACTCAAGGCAGCATACAGATAAAAGAAATACTATACTTAGTTAAAAACATTAGGAAGGGGAATCAAGACTAAAAGCATTGAAAGCGTAAAATAAAGTAGTACAGCTCATTAATACTGAAGGTCCTTTACATGTAAAACAATCAGTTCACAGACATCTGGAATAGAGAAGTGTTCACCTGCCAATGAGAGGACAATGAGAAACCTGCCTACCAAAGGGAAGTCCAAAATCTAGGAGCTGCCACAGAGAAGGCCCTCTCCTGTTTTCCCACAAAACCTGCCTGTGAAGGTGGTGGGACTAAGAGAAGCACCTCTGCCCAAATATCTTAGAATTCCTATAGCTCCTATGGGAAGAGGTGGTTCTTCAGATATCTTAGACCCAAGCCATAGAGGTTTTTATAGGCCATAACCAGCACTTTGAATTTTGCTTGGAAACAGACTGACAGCCAGTGGAACTATTGTAACAAGGGAGTCATGTGCTCCTTGTGTGCAACTCTTTGGACCAGCTGAACAGTCAAAACACTCTTCAAAGGCAGTCTCACTTAGAGCCCAAGGCAGTATAGCCATGCAAATAGCAGTAGCTAGTTGTGATTTTGATGATTAACCAGTTGGTAGAAGTGGCGTCCCAAATTCCAAAATTACTGCAGACTTTACTTTGCCCTTTCCAAGAAAGGAAAATAAATAATCTAGCATACACAATAAATTGAACATTCATGTACCACATTGTATATTGTGACTAGTATGTCTAATACAGTGCGCCCGTGCCATACGCGCTCAAGCCGCGGAGCACGCGCAGGGCGGAAGGGGCAGTGCGTCTCATTCAATTGAATGGGCGCGTGCGCCCATTGCGCCATGCATGCGCCCGCGCCACCGCACCGCTGCGCACGAGCCCCATTGTTTCCAATGGGGCTCGAGCATAGGCGGAATTCACCTTATGCGGAAGGATCCGGAACGGATCCCCCGCGTAAGGCGAGGATGGACTGTATTGTGGGTAATGCTGTTCAGTTTGTGGTAAATCACAGAATCATAGAGTTGGAAGAGACCGCAAGGGCCATCCAGTCCAACTCCTTGCCAAATCTTTGGAATTTGTCTTATGAGAAGACAACATAAATATCTGAGGCACCACCACCAAGGTTCCCCAGTTCAACAACCAGCTGAAGGCTGTAGTAGCCCTTGAAAGAAGTTCACCTTCCAAAGTTTCCTGCAGATAGGAACACTCGTACCAAGTGTGACAGAGCAACAGGAAGGAGGGGGGAACTCTTGTTTGTTAACAATCTTTTCTGCTGCTTTTGAATTGGCAGTAGTTTAAGGAACAGAATGAAAAAAAATTATAGCATGGATGGGAAATTTGCAACCCTCCATATGATGTTGAACTCCAGCTATGATGATCTTCCACTACTGACCGGTAGCACCTGATGGCTCCCATGTTGGTGGGGCAGAGAGTCCACTCTTGGTTTTTCAGTCTCAATATTTTGAGGATAAGGTTCAGCACCTTGCATAGTTCCCTTAGAGTTTAGGCTAAAACCCAGAGCAGATTTGCCATCCCAGATGATAAATAGAAAACATCAGTTGCCACCACTATTGGTTAAGCTGGCTAGGGTGAATGAGAGTTGCAATTCAACAAACAGAGAATGAAGTTGTGATGACTGGTCCTCCAGTCACCTGAGGACTTCTCCTGAACTACAAAGGGTTAATCTGGGAGGAGGTACATGCTAATGGGAGATGACATCACATACTAATGAGCTGTGACATCATAGCTGATGTAAGGTCTAACTGACCAATCTGAGAGTAGGACCGGGAAGATTCAAGAACATTCCCTGAGGAACCTATAAAAATCCCCCTGGGCCATGCGGCCATCGTCTCTCCCTTTGTTCTCTCCTGGGGGGAACCAGATGGTGTCTCTTGGAGTCTGGGAGACACAGACTCAGGAGAATGCAGGTCGAGAGGCAAGGGGCCCTCCCTGCATCCAGGAACTCAAAAGGACTGCAAATCCCATCACTGCGTGAGTAGTTAGGAACGTGTTAGCTCAGTGCGTTTTAGGCCTTTTGTTATTTTCAACAATGGCTTGTGTGGAATGAACTCTATAACCATGTTCTTTGACCTGCAAGGCAAAGGGGCTTTGCAAGAGTGACATAAATTCTTTCTATCCTTTTCTATCCCTTTTTTTAAAAATAAACTTCTTTCTTAAAAGCATCTGCTATCACTCTACTCCTGTACACATGCCTTAACTCGGCTACTGATTGCTCTGGGTTAGCAAGAAAGGAAACTAGAGGTCTCTCTTCCAAGCAAGTCTCAGTGTGTGCTTGGGAAAAAGAAATATAGTTCATTGGAATTCACTGAGTGGTGGCAGCTAGACTATAGGACCTCCAGAGGTCTCATTCCGCTCAGCAGATAGTGAGAATGGAGACCTAAGAGATCCTAGAAGGGAAAGTGTGACAAGACGGGACTCCCTGGGAGTAAAGGGCCACGCACAGGGCGCCAAGGGCTCCAGGGAAAGGCCCCCTCCAGTCATTATATGGTGGCAGCGGTTTTCGGACTGTTGGAGTAAGATGCTTGATGAAGTTCTTTCTCTCTTTCTCTCTCCCCACACTCTCTCTCTTGTGCTCGACTGACGAAGGGTTAAGGAGAAATAGTGCTGGCTTTCTTACTCTCTATGTTCCTCTATTCTTTGCTCTGGTGTGAAGAGACCCTTTTCAAACTAAAAGAGGCTTGGGTTTTGCTTTTCTTTCCTGCTCTCTCTCCTTGGTGAGAAGAGGGGGGTAGGGTCTGGTGGCTCCTGTTGCCTGTGTGTGTGTTGGAGCCATTTGCTGTGCAGAAGACAGGGGGGGTGGCTGTGCCCACGGAGCCCTCTACCCTCAGCTAGTGAGATTGCCTGATTGGCTACTGAGCCACCAGTGTGATCTGGGCATTTTTTTTCTTTCTTTCCTCTGGAACGTTGTCCATTTGGCTTGACCAGGTTGCTAGGGGCGACACAGGGATTCCCTTTGATCCTCTAGCCCTGGTTTAACAAATGTTGGAGACAAATGTTGGTGGAAAATGGATGGTGGCTGTGACCACAGAGGGAGAGCCAGATAGAATCATAGGCGGGGTACAGACCGCCGCTTTGCGGCGGTCTGCCGCCGCCGCCAGTAGGTCCGCGGGGGAGCCGGAGCCTTCACACGGCCCGACTCCCGCGCGGACCGAAAAAGAAGCTCCAAAATGGAGCTTCTTTTTCCGTTGCGTTTGCGACGTAGCGAGGCGCCAGGGGCGCGCTCGCTACGTCACAAGCGGCGCGACGCGTATGGACGCTCAGCGTCCGATACGCAAAGATGGCGCTGGCCATGTAGAAGGGCCGGTGCCATCTTGTATGGACGGAGTCCGTATTAGGCCCAGGGGCATCTATAAGAGACGCCCCTTTATTAAAATGGGACGTCCGGTGGACGTCCCAAATGGCGGTGCAGAAAGCACCATAGAATCATAGAGTTGGAAGAGACCACAAGGGCCATCCAGTCCAACCCCCTGCCATGCAGGAAATCTCAATCAAAGCATATCCAACAGATGGCCATCCAGCCTCTGCTTAAAGACCTCCAAGGAAGGAGACTCAACTACATTACAAGGAAGTGTGTTCCACTGTTGAACAACCCTTACTTTTAGGAGATTCCTCTTAATGTTATTATTATTATTATTATTATTATTATTATTATTAACCTTTATTTATAAAGCGCTGTAAATTTACACAGTGCTGTACATACAATCTTTTTAATTGGACAGTTCCCTGCCCTCAGGCTTACAATCTAAAAAGACACAACACAAAAGGAGAAGGGAGTGGTGGTGGGGAAGGGGCCTCTCTAGTAGGATAATACATATAAAATACATAGCAATACAGGAAATGATTCAATAAAACAGGCAACAAAAGAACATCAAATAGCAAGTGACAATTATGCAATGCCTGGGAACGCTGCCCTGAACAGGATGGTCTTCAACTCCGTTTTGAAGCTGGTTAAAGAAGTGATGGCTCTTGCTCACGGGGGAAGAAGGTTCCAGGAGTGAGGGGCAGTGAGTGAAAAGGGGCGAATCCTAGATGGGGCAGAGGAAACCCTGGGCTGGGACAGCAGACCTTGACTACCAGAACGGAGGGCCCTAGTGGGAAGGTGAGGAGAAAGAAGGTCTGATAAGTAAGGAGGGGCCAGCCCACGGAGGGCTTTAAACGTCGACAGCAGGAGCTTATACTGAATGCGGAAAGGGAGGGGGAGCCAGTGAAGGGATACCAACACAGGAGAGATATGGTCACAGCGGTGGGCAGATGTGATAATGCATGCAGCTGAATGCTGGACAGAAATTAAAGGACGGAGGTGAGAAAGAGGAAGCCCAGCCAGGAGGATGTTACAGTAATCAAGTCGTGAGACCACTAAGGCATGGACCAGGATCTTGGAAGTAGAGGCGGAGAGATAAGGTCAGATTTTGGCAATATTGTATAAAAAGAATCTACAAGCCTTGGCTGTGGTCTGGATCTGAGGGATACACGACAGAGAAGAGTCAAAGATAAAACCAAGACTGCGGGCTTGTTGGACTGGTTGAATAGAAATGTTGTCCACAGAGACAGAAAAGGAGTGTTGAAGGGTGGGCTAAGGAGGAAAGACAAGAAGCTTTGTCTTGGACATGTTGAGCTTCAAATGCCGATGGCGCATCCACTGCGAGACAGCTGTGAGGCAAGACGAGACTTGCTGTTCAAACCTTGGAGAAAGGTCAGGGGTGGAAAGATACAACTGGGTGTCATCGGCATACAGATGGTAGGGAAAACCAAAAGAGCTGATGAATTTATCTAAGGACGGTGTGTAGAGAGAAAACAGAAGGGGACCCAGAACAGAGCCCTGGGGAACTCCAACAGATAAGGGAACAGGGGACGAAGTCTGACCACCAGTGACCACTGCAAAAGATCTGTCTGACAAATAAGATCTAAACCAGTCGAGAACAGAGTCTGAGAACCCAAGGTCAGAGAGTATGTCAATTAGGAGACAGTGATCAACAGTGTCAAAGGCTGCAGACAAATCAAGAAGGATGAGAACAGAGTAAAGGCCATTAGCCTTGGCCTGTAAAAGGTCATTCGAGATCTTAGTGAGAGCTGTCTCTGTGGAATGTTGAGGTGGAATCTCTTTTCTTGTAGCTTGCATCCATTGTTTCAGGTCCTGTTCTATGGAACTGCAGAAAACAAGCCTGCTCCCTCTTCAATGTGACATCCCTTCAAATATTTAAACAGGGCTATCATATCACCTCTTAACCTTCTCTTATCCAGGCTAAACAACCCCAGCTTCCTAAGTCATTCCTCATAGGGCATGGTTTCCAGACCCTTCACCATTTTAGTTGCCCTCCTTTGGACACGCTCCACTTTCTCAACATACTTTTTGAATTGTGGTGCCCAGAACTGGACACAATATTTCAGGTGAGGCCTAACCAAAGCAGAATACAGTGGCACTATTACTTCCCTTGATCTAGACACTATACTTTTATTGATGCAGCCTAAAATTGCATTGGCCATTTTAGCTGCCATATTGCACTGTTGACTTATCTTCAACTTGTGGTCTACTTGGACTTCTAGATCCCTTTCACATGTAGTCTCGTTCAAGCAGGTGTCCCACATCCTATATCTGTGCATTTCATTTTTTCGCCCTAAGTGCAGTACCTTACATTTCTCCATGTTGAATTTCATTTTGTTAGCTTTGGCTCAGCTTTCTAGTCTATTCAGGTCATTTTGAATTTTGATCCTGTCCTCTTGGATATTAGCTACTCCTCCTAATTTGGTGTCATCTGCAAATTTGATTAGTATGCCCCCAATTCTATCATCTAAGTCAATTATAAAGATGTTGAATAGCTCTAGGCCCAGGACAGAACCCTGTGGGACCCCACTGGTCACTTCTATTTAGGATGAAAAGGAGCCATTGTTGAGCACCCTTTGCATTCAGCCATCAACCAATTACAAATCCACATAACAGTTACCTTGTCTAGCCCATATTTTACAAGCTTGTTTGCCAGAATGTCATGGAGAACCTTGTCAAAGGCCTTACTGAAATCAAGATATGTGATATCCACAGCATTCCCTCCATCTACCAAGCTGGTAATTTTATCAAAGAAAGAGATAAGTTTTGTCTGGCATGACTAGATATTGTGCTCTAGATGTTAATCTAAGTCAGAGAAGGATTGGTGGCTTTTAAAATTTGCCTTAGTGGAAAAGTTTGAAACTAAAAGCCCTTTTCATAACAATTCTATGAACCACTGAATCCAGGGAGACTCTAAACATTTAGATAGCTGTGTCAATCTGTAATTAAAAACAAAAATAGGAGTGTTTGTGTCTGCCCAAAATAGGTCTTTTGCAAAACTAATGGATATTGCTCATGTAAGATCAACCAACCCCCAAAAGTTTGCCATGGATTACAACAGGATAGCCTATCGTGATAGTTTATTGCTCTGAAAGCACTGCGGGGACTGCAGTGAAACGTGAAGCGGGGAAAATTAAGTGAAGTAGCAGTGTCATTCCTGGGCCCTTGGCCTCAATTTTGAGGTGGACTTTACAGGCTTCACAAATTGCTTTTCTGAACTTGATGCTCTACTTGAAGTTATTATAAATGTTTAAGTAAGAAGAATGAAGCATTCTATTTTTTTTAAGACATGCAAATTGATAATGTCTGTGTTCCATTAACTATCCCAAAAAAGTCATTTTGACCCCCCTGGGATAAAACCAAAAATCAGTTAAAAACACTCTTAATCCAGTGATGTACCTGACAGGTTGTCAGCCAAATTCTTCAGATCCTGTATTAGAATATAGACAGCTACTCATGGCAAAAGGTAATTAAGTGTCTAAGAGATTCCTGAGGCAGAGCAGGTCTTTAGTAAAGTAGTCTGTTTAATCTTGCTGCATATAATATTGGGGGGTGGCTAGCTTGTTTTTTTCTCAGGAGGCAGAATTTTAATTTTTAAAACACTAAATGTCACAAAGACTTCATAAATAAAGAAACAGACTCCTTTGAAGAGTACAAGCGAGACTGAAAACCTGAGACAAGAATCTCTTCAACCATCACACCCTCGTATTTCTAAAAAGGGCTGCTGTACCTTCAGGCGAGACAAACAGACAGTCTTATTACAACTTGCCAGTTCTCAAAGATCAATACTGCCTGCCAGTTTGTTCCTGGGCACAATTTGAAGACTGAATGCCTCAGATAACCTATGAGCAATTGCGACCACCTCCTCCCATGCAAAAGTAACAACTGATCAGTATTTACATCACTAGGGGTGCAGGTGTGTGTGAAAGACAGTGAGCGAAAACATGAGATGGGTTGACACCTGGAGAAATGGTTGCACTTTGTCTGTCTCACGTCACACTGGCTGTCCCCTTCCACCAGACAATACACCTCTGTCATACAGCTGCTGCAGCATCTGGTGGGGGAGGTGGTGTGGTGCTGCTGCCCAGTGGCATCATCTAGGTCTGGCTGGGCTGCTGCCAGACAGCCACACAGTGGTGTCCCCACACCTAGTGTCATCTACTGCAAGGGTGGGACTTCAGGGGGTTGGACCTCTGGGAGTTGGGCTTCTGTGCCCGAAGCTTACGGGGTGGCACATGCTCCCTTCCCTCCAGGAAAAGGATGGGGTGGCACAGGGAAGGGGAGTGGCATGTGGAGGGGAGATAGGAATGCACAGGGAGATGGGGAGTGGCATGCAGGGATGGCATGGGAATGGGGGCACACAGGGGGATAGGGAGCGGTGTACGGGGACACCGTGGCGATGAGGAACAGTGCTGCACAGGTATGGGGAGCAGTGCTCAGGGATGACATGGAGATGGGGAGCATGCATAGGGATGGGGAGTAGTGTACAGGGATGGTGTGGGGATGGGGAGTACACATGGGGCCAGAAAGCAGGGCATGGAGATGTAGTGGAGCCAAGGAAAGCACACAGAGATGGTGTTGGGGGGGCTGAATGGATGTCACCCCTCTTCTGGGGTGTCACCCGGTGCAGGCTGCCCCCCCCTTCAGTAATGCTACTGCATCCATGGACTATTCCCCTTTCCCAGAAGTAAAGGTGTCCATGGCTACCCCCACTGCCACCTCCATTTTCTGGCCTGGACAGTAGTCCTCCTACAACAGGAAGAGGCCGCCAAGCAGTAGCAGCACCTTTTCCAGGTGCCTAACATACTCCTTTCTGCCTTGCCCTCCATTCCCTCATGCTGCACTGCCCTATGCTCCCTGCTCCAGAAGGAAGTGCTGAGAAGCAACAGGGAAGGAAGGGCAAGGCGGCAGTGGTGCGCCAAGTAGCTGAGCTGGGATAGGAAGGCAGTGAGGCAATCAAGACGGGGAGGGGGAATGGCAAGTGTCCCTCCCTGTCTGGTGCCACTTCCCCTCCTGTCGCTCTCCCTTCTCAACCTCATCCTGCCCATGGAGGAAGGACTCAGCACCTGGCAATGCCTATGAGTCCATTCCAGACTTTTTGGGGTGCTTTATCTTGCATGAGCAAGATCCATTAGCTTCGCAAAAGACCTGCTCTGGGCAGATACGAACACTCCTAGATAATATTTTTGTTTTTAAATATAGATTGACACAGCTATCTGAATTTCTGGAATCTCCCTAGAGCCAGTGGCTCATGGAATTGTCATGAAAAGGGTTTTCATTACAAACTTTTCCACTAAGGCAAACTTTACAAGCCATCAAATCCTTCTCTGACTTAGATTTAAAACTGGAGCAAAATATCTGGCTCTCCCTCTGTGCCCACTCCTTGCTGAGCTTGTGATGGTAAGCAAAGACCATTTCTGTTTAACAAGAGCTGGGACTGCAGTATTGTTTTAAATTATATTGTATAACTTTAAAATCTTTTTTAGAATATATGTTTTTAATATGGTTATATGGGTTGAGTCTTCCAAAATCCTTGAAATAAATAATGCTCCAAAAACCAAAACTTATTTCATGGGTGGTTCAGATTGTGACACCTTTGGGTTTTGATGGTTCAGTATACACAAACTTTGCTTCATGTACAAAACTATTTAAAATATTGTATAAAATTACCTTCAGACTATGTGTATAAGTTGTATATGAAACATAAATGAATTTTGTGTTAAAAATTGGGCTCCATCTCCGTGATATCTCATTATGTACATATATATAAACTCAGGTGTTCCAAAATCTAAAATACTTCTGGTGTCAAGTATTTTAGGTAAGGGAGACTCAACTTGTAATTTAGTTCACTTTTAATATTGGCCTTTTCCATGGTTTTAATTGTAATCTTTTTAATGTGTAAGCCTCCTTGAACAATAGTCCTGAGGAAAAAAGGTGGTAAATAAATGATAATAATGATGATGATGCACTTTACTATTTATTTTTTCATGTGCTATTCTCTGAACTTTGTTTTCAGGCTTTGATGGCATTCAAACTGGACAGCTGTCTCCTATAACTTATTGAATGTTGTCTATATTGTTTCTTAAACCTAAGCGTGTTTAAAGTACAGATAATACTCGGAATGGATTCACTACTCACTGACATCAGAGTAGAATTCAGCGACATTGGACTTTATCATATGGGGAAAATCAGGGGTTTAAATAGTGATTATCCCATGAAAATCACATAATCATACTTAAGATTTTCACAACCACCACAATTAAAGAGCCATTATCTCAGAAATAAACAGGTAAAAACCAGCAACAAATCATTCATGGGATTTCCCAGTGACTGATCTGTTGCATTTTATTGCCTGTTTATTTCCAGGATAATAGTTCTTCAATTGCGATGTGGTGTGTAAATCTTAATAGCAATTGTGCAAATTTCACAGGATCATTACCATTTAAAGCCCCAATTTTCCCCATGTGATACAGTCCATAGTCATGTTAGCCTGGAATATCATTATACAAAGCGGTCTTGCAGCACCTTTGAAACTAACTGTGTGAAAGAAGTTGTAGCATCAGCTTTTGTAGACTTGCATCTGAGGAAGTAAACTAAGGGCCAGAACAGACAAGCCAAAATAAAGTTGCTATGGGCCACTTTGGAAATGTGCTTTTAAATGATGCATGCATCTTAAGAGGCTGGACTGCACCAAAGCCACATTCCAGTCCTAAGGACTGGAGTGCAGCTTTGGAGCAGCTTCTGGCCTCTTAAGGTGCATGTGTCATTTAAATAGCACACCTTTAAAGTTACTCGAAGCAGCTTTATTTTGGCCTGTCTATTTTGGCCCCAAGTCTATGAAAGCTCATTCTACAACATATTTCACACAATTAGTCTCAAAGGTGCTGCAAGATTCTTTACACACTGACATGAGAATGACTAGTCACCACAACTTGTGGGTCTTCTAAGGTAAGAGTACCCAAGCTTCTGTACTACCTGGCAGTAGCACACAAAAAGTGCTATAATAACAGCAGGAAACTTCAAACCTGTCATTTTAATTTTCCAAAGTGCCTCCAATTGTTCTACAGAGCAGGGGTGGTAAATGAGCATTAGAGAGGCAAATGGTGGTCAGTTGACATTTTAATACAGATGCATTTAATACAAAACAAGAGGGAGATTCTGAAGGAGAATTATCAGAGTAAGCCACATAATAGCACCTTGCATTAAAAATATGCCTATTTCTGACAGGGCAATGAAGCAATGGAATAATTTACCTAGGAGATTCATCAAAGGATCATCAAAAGAAGTAGTGAAGCAAAAATTAGATTTAACACTTTAAGAAGTAAGCTAATGGTTAGTCTTCCACTTTCATGGAGAGCTGGACTTGATGGGTGCTGTGGTGTCCCTTTCCAAAGTGAAATAAGCCCTAGATACATCTTGTCTAATCAAAATTAGAGAGTTAATGGTGTAAAACATATTACTGGAGAAATACTGATCTCTATGTTTCATCAGTTCTTGTCTCATTTCTCTCTTAGTTTCCTAGATGTGACAGCTAGCTTTTCTTATTCATCTGCAGGGGGTTTGCAGTAGAACCCACTGTGAATTAAAAGTAGACCCTGACTGTTTTGGATATGTTTCTTAGCATATAAATAAACTGGTTAAAAATATGTATTTTCCATACATTACCTTAAAATATGGAGTGGGTTTGTTCATGCCATGCTGCATTCACCTTCCACATGTGGACATTTCTGTACCGATATGGAAAAATAGGCCTTGACATAATAGGAAAATTTTGTGCACATGTTGTATTGTGTTGGAGTGGCACAACTGAATTCCAATAACCAACAGCATGGACATTTGTATTAATTGATTAAAATATTTATATCATGTCCTTTATTATGGGATTCCAGGGCAACATACAGACTGAACAACCAACCATTTAAAATAATTCCAGATTAAAACAACAAATCACATAAACAGAAAAAATGTATTCAACATGACAAAAAGTTAAAGCAACTTAAAAGGCTATAGCAATTAAAGCCAAGTGTTTGTACACTTAAAGTAAATTAAGCTTAAAGATTTTAAGAAAAAGATTTGAGCAGGGACGGTGGCTGCAGTCCTGAGGTAGTGGTCTGCCTGGACCCAGATATGTTGCTGCCTGGGGGAAAGGGGGGGGGGAATAGCCCATTACACACACTGGTATTCCACACTAAGAAGCAAACTAGATTGCCAATTCATGTTTTAGTTCCACATGGGTAACTGGGCAGTTGTCGCAAAATAAAGATAGCAGACTGGTTGAGAGGATTCAGGCCATGGCATCTGCCCCACACATTACTGTCCTCCCAGTACTGCTGGGTTCTGGAGGACCACATACCCTCTCATTGTCCTGATTTGGCAGAGATGGTCCCAAATACTCCCACTTTTAAAGAGCCACTTTTAGAAAGCCCCAGTTTATCTCTCCTCCTTGTACTTTCTTCTTTATTTTGCTGCTATCTGAATTCAAAATGCAAAAGTAGTTTGGTTTCAACCCAGCAGGGGAAGAGGAGAGGAGTAGGCTGAATCCTACCTTTCCTAATAGGTTCAGACAAAAGCAAACTGCTGCAGTATCTCCAAGCTTGTGTGTTCTTCCTCATTAATTACTTTTGACATCTTAGTCACGTATTCATTCCAAATCTTCTGGCATATATGCCGAATGCATGCATGTATATTAAATCCCTAATTGGACTGAGATGTTTACTATTATTTTAAAATTAATTATACAGATACTTCACTATTGTAGTGTCTTCTATTGTTTTCCTGAACAATTTATAAAAACAGATTATCCATGAGTGACAAAAAGGATTACATTTATTGTCCAAGGCCAGCCATTATTTAAGATCCCATATGGTTGGCATATAGTAACAATTAGTCTTTGTCACAAATATCCACATTTTTACTATGGGAAGAGCCATGGTATAACTTTAAATTCAAGAGACTTGACTTGTGGTACACACTGACAAAGGATCTCAGTTCCCACAAAAGTATGAAATTGGTTTCATCTGTTAAGATTTAGCAAGGATAGATCTTCTAACATGATTTCACATGTTGAAAAAAGTTTCTTGCTATCCGTACCACTCATATTGAATATGCCACTCATATCCTTATTTTTTTATCCCTCTTGAGATATATGCTGCTTTGCCATCAGTACAAACAAAAGAATAGATTGCCTGGAATGCATGATCAGAAGGGACTGTCATCATTAAGTCTTACTGCTACCACTCATATGGAATATCCAACCATCAATCAGACACACAGCATTAAAAAGGGAATCTCATAAGCCTGAAAATGAAAGGATGCAATGTACCTCTCCATGTTTGGGTGTGGGCAAGGCACTCATACAACTGAGGCAAATGAATAATGTTCAACACCTATGGAAGAAGTACAAACAGATTTCTGTTTCCCTCTAAGCCTAATGTCCCTTTCAAGCTTAAACAGAATACTTGTAGCATTGCAAACAGTTCAGTGAAATCTTCAGAGGAAACCTCCACTGCAATCCAAAGTGGCCTTACTCAGATGCAAGGTATCTGAAGGACTATATCCTCACATATGGTCCTTCCTGTGTTTCTCTCAATCCCACCAACTTCATGGCAACATGTAATGTGTACATAAGGGAAGGCTTTTTCCATGGCTGTTCTCGAGCTCTAGAACTCTATTCTTAGGAAAGCTAGACTGCCTCACTCCTTGCTATCTTTTCATCAGTAGGCTTTTGTGAAGTGATTATTTTACTAGAAAAGGGCTTTTCTTAGTGTGCTGTGTTACATTTATTCTTTGCTTTTAAATCCATGTTTTAAATAGTTTCAATTCTGTAGACTGCTTAATATTATTTTAATCATGTCTGCTTTCAGCTACATGGCATTTTCAGCTGCCTGAGTCCCAGCTTTGGAGAAAAGGCAGGCTATAAATAAAGGAATAGAATAGAATAGAATAGAACAGAACAGAACAGAAAAGAACAGAACTACTGCAGAATTACTGTAGATGTACAGATTTGAGGCTTAAATCATGAGATTCTTGGATCTTGTGACAAGCAGAATTCATCTATGGGAGCAAGTGGCATTGAGCTAACCCCTCATGTGCAATGAAGAGACCTTTTATTCTTCCTGAGACAAGTGTTGAAGAATCTACAGAGAAGTAAACCAATGATGTAGGTAGTCAATAGCACTGTCATTTGCACAGTTGTAACCCCTGTCATTCCAGATTTCAGCCACTTCAACACAATTCCCCCTAACAAATTAAAGGGGGCAGTTAGGGTCAACAATGTCCCAACAGATCTATTTTTGTTTATTTGTTGTTTATTTATTTATTTTGGAGTATTTCCAGTACCGACTAATATAATGCACTGGAGGAGTTTTTTTAAAAAAAAGTCTTGTGCCATTTTCCAGCAAATCATGATGCAGCAAAGCAAGAGAGATATACTGTGGTCATTAGTAGGCTGGTACTATTTCAGGGAAGCTGGATTTTCTTCCATTTGTCTGGGGCACTGGGTTTCATTGGGGTCTTAAAGTATATTATAATAGCAGAAGTATGCATGTTATTTTTAATTTTATCTGATTTCATTTTGTAGCAGATTGAACAACTAACAGTTTGCTGTCCTTTCATTACACCCAAAACCTGCTGCCCAAGCCACCCCCCCCACCCCCCCACCCCAATTCTTTTCTACTGATTCAGTGGAAATCCAGAGGCCACATGCTCACTGTACCTTCATTCTTTTCTCATGACCATTTTACCCCAGGACCATTCCAGAATAAAACTACCACCCACTCACACCACTGGCATAATATGGCCTCATGGATAAGTATAAATTAAAGCACATAACCTGGACATTTAAAGCTGTCACTCTTTGATTCCTGGATTTTCAGAAGAGTTTTGCTCCAAATACTGACATCAAGCACATGGAAACAAACAGCTGAATTTTCTCCAAGGTGGCTTTCTCCATCTGTAATGTCTTGCCCCCTGGGGCTCTGTTGGCCAATATTCGGGGCACCATCTGAAAATTACTGAATGCATTCTTGTGTGGACACAAGAGGTGGTTGGTTCTCTTGCTATGGCTTTTGAGGACTTTGTGTTCTTTTCAATTGAATTAGATGTTCTTGGCTGTGTTGTTTTAAAGGTATTCTTTCCATTTTACATTATTGTAATCAACCAGACAATAAGTTACGTTAAGGCACACCATTGGTTCATCTTACCTAGTGCTGACACCATTGTTCAAGAGGTCTTTTGTGTCAGAGATCTATTACACTGAACACAGAAGGAACTGAAACCCAATACATTCTCTGCCATTGAGCTATGCCTACCCCAAAAGGTCAGGCTAGGTTTATTACATCCATAATGATTATTGTTCTTCAAAACAATGTGTGTGTGTGTGTGTGTGTGTGTGTGTGTGTGTGTATCTATCTGTTCTCTCAGAACAAAAAAGTTTTGAGTTCTACTTCAGATGTATGAGACGTTACTCTGGATTTCACTTATGGAGACTATCATAAGGTTAGCAACATTTCTTCAGAGTAATCATAGAATCAGAGTTGGAAGAGACCTCAGGGGCCACATAGGTAGGTCTGGGACCAATGTTTTTGCTCTTGGAACGTCCAAGGGCCACACAAACTTTCAAACATGCAAAAGGCAAACAAAAAAATTGATGGAAATCAATTTGATGTATGGGCTCCCCCCCCCATATTATACAATTCAGGGAAACCCTATGATGTATTTAAATGGTGACTTCCTCTCCTGAAAGCTTTTAAGAGAGACTCCTCCCCACTTTATTATTATTATTATTTTGTAAAAAAAAATGGTGGTTCAAGAATCTGAGGATTTACAAAGACATTCTTGGGGCCACCATGGTGACGATCACACTTTGCCTGCTCCCTCCTCCTCCTCCTCCTCCTCCTCCTCCTCCTCCTTTTTCTTCTTCTTCTTGTGTGCCTTCAAGTCATTTCCAACTTATATCGACTCTATCATAGGATTTTCTTGGGAAAATTTGTTCAGAAGGGTTTGCCATTGCCTTCCCCTGAAGCTGAGAGCATGTGACTTGTGCTGAGATCACTTAGTCGGTTTCATGGCCGAGCAGAGCATTGAACCCTGGTCTCCAGAATCATGGTTCAATTATCAAACCACTATGCCATGCTGTCTCATAGGACCACTAAAATATCTTCTGAGTACTCCAAAATTCTTCATCAGAATGAATGATACAAAAAAAAAAATGCTGATGGGAAGAAACAGAAATGTACAAATAACCATGCCAGAAGTTGTAGCTATTCGATCTGTAGCCAGACTACTGGAGATTGCAGGGAGGAGAATCAGCACTGGATGGAATGGCATCCAGTTACAAGGGATGCAGAATCAGTGGTTGTTTTTTTTCCTGGCTGCATATGCACTGCAGAAACAATACAGTTTGACACTGCTTTGACTGCCATAGCTCAGTGCTATGGAATCTTGGGATTTGTAGTTTGTTGTGGCACCAGAGCAGCACTGGAGAAATAATTCAGTTTCACATCAGTTTAACAGCCATGGCTTAATGCTATGCAATCCTGGGTTTTATAGTTTGTTGTGGCACCAGAGATCTCGGGCAGTGAAGGCTAAGTATCTCCCAAAACCACAAGCCTCAGAATTCCATAGCATTGAACCATGGCAGTTAAAGCAGTGTCAAACTGCATTATTTCTGCCGTGCAGATGCCGCCTCTATCTCTGCAGACAGAAGATTGGCCAGAACTCAGAAACTTATCTGCTGCCTGGGATGATGTCTGTAAGAAAAGCTTCCAGTGGACAGTGATGATACTCAGTTAAAGGACAGAACCAATAGCTCTGAAAATGAACAGGAATTTGGTCCTTGTTTTTAATGGCGCATAGATGGAAACCGAAAATATCTCACTGCCAAGTAGACTCATTTACAGTACTTGAGTTGTGGATTACAGACCGGTCAATGAGTATGGGAAATAATAAGAGCCAGGCACGTAATAGAGCTGTCAAATTTATTTGCAACAAGAAGGCAGGAGCTCAAATATTTCCAACTTTTCAAGAACATTTGCAGTGTTTTCCTCATTACTCTCTGATAATGAACTTAAGTCTTATTTCCTACTTGTTGGGAGAGTCTGAGATACTTTTATACAAAAAAGGAGGGAGGCGGGGACCCTAAAGAAACATTAAAGCCAAATGTTGTCCTTTTGAAGATAAAAGCAACAAACTTGAAAGTTTTGGTGAATCTCTTTTGTGGCTGGCTTGTGGAAAAATGTTAATTTAGAAACATTTACTGGTAAAAGCAACCCTTTTACTGGCTTGGGGATCTAAATACATGATCTAATAGGTATTTCCATCTTCAATTTCTATGTTCCTTACTGTGTTAATTAAGTTTTATTGTACTATTGAATGCCAACAGTACAGAAGTACAATACATGATCATAATGAAAATGCCAAGACAAAACAAAAATAAAACTCACCAATGGATTAGAATTAAAGCCTATGTTCCAGCCAAAGTCAAAGCAGAATTTCATCTTCTGTGAGAATGTTGCTTAAGTGTTTGTCCTAATGCAAATGGTGGGTTTCAAATGAAAAACATAATTTTTAGTAAATCATATTAATAAACATCTGCCTCTTTTTAGTGACTTTAATGCAATCATGACATTGGTGTCACACTTCTGAGATGTCAAACTCCCATATTCAGCAATCGCATGTTTCACATTGTTTCCTCTGACTCACTGTGTGTAAGGGAGGAGTTGTGGCATTAGTAAAAGCAGTGAAACACAGAAAATACAAGGAAGATTTGACCAAAAAAATATTTGAAATAAACCATTGATGGAATAGCCATAAAGCTGGAGTCTGCTTGTTGTTCTTTGCCATCAAGTTGGCTTCAATTTATGGTGACTCTATAAATGAGAGTGTGGTGTAGTGGTTTGAGCATTGGACTATAATTCTGGAGACCAGTGTTCAGTTCTCAGCTTGGCCATGAAAACCCACTGGGTGGCCTTGGGCAGGTCACACTCTCTCAGCCTCAGGGGAAGGCAATGGCAAACCTCCTCTGAACAAATCTTGCCAAGAAAATCCTGTGATAAGATTGCCTTAAGTTCGCCATAAGTCATAAATGACTTGAAGGCAAACAACAACAACAACAACAACATAAATGAAAAACCTCCACAGCCCAGCTTTGTAAACAAAGTAAATTCAAGACCATGGCTTCCTCAACTGAATCAATCCACTTATAGTGTAATCTTCCTCTTTTCCTGCTGCTTTACACTGCATTATCTGCTTTTCCAATGAAAGTACAGAAGCCTCAGTTTAGTCATTTTGGCCGGTTACAAACAGGCATAAAGTACGGACGCCCCAACCCTAATACGGACCGAGTCCATACAAAATGGCAGCACCCGTTCCACACGGGGGCCACTATGTTTACATAGCGGACGCGCTGTGTCCACACGTCGCGCAGCGCATATGATGCTGCAAGTGCGCCATTGGCGCCTCACGTCGTCATATCTGCACCGCAAAGAGAAGCGCCATTTTGGCGCTTCTTATTTGCAGCACAGAGGAGCCTCGCTGTTTGGACGCTGGGGCTCCTCCGCACTGCAAAGGGTGCTCTGTAACACGCCCTTGACTTCATTTTAGAACACATTTATTTGTCTTCTTAGCAGTCTATGATATCCATGGTTCTGTCCTCCAGCACCACAGTTCAAAGAAGTCCCCCCCCCCATCAGCTTTCTTCACTGTACAACTTTCACATCCTTACGTCCAAACCAGACACTGATTGCAGAGGCAAATGAAGGGTGGAATGAGAATTTGTGATAGAGTTTTAAACTCTCTGATGGATTTACCACTCTCTAGCTTTTAATGAGCCTGGCAGCATTACTTTTCACCAGAGATCATGTTAGTGGTAGAAAATGGAGCACAAAACTGTGTGATTCTTTTCTCTTCTTAAGAACTCCATCTAAAGAGAGAGACTCTGGTCCTTTTCTTTAAAGAAGAGTTCAACCAGTATGCTATGCTGGGTAATGTCACTTAACTTGCTTTGGTAAAAAGAGACCGGATGGACCTTTCCATCTCCCATGTTGTTATTGTTGTTGTGTGCCTTCAAGTTGTTTCCGACTTGTGGCGACTCTAAGACAAAGCTATCATGGGGTTTTCTTTGCAAGATTTGTTCAGAGGAGGTTTGTTCTGAGACTGAGAGCATATGACTTGCACAAGGTCACCCAGAGGGTTTTATGGTCAAGCAGGGAATTGAATCCTGGTCTCTAGAGTCATAGTAATTGCCTTACTTTTCTTTTATTTTTCCCTTTTTTAAAATTAAGATGCAGACATATTAATGAAAGCACATTTAAAATAACCTCTAGTTTGTTCCTTAGATTTTCTGGTCTCTGCATTCGTCCATCCTGAATTCATCATATTTAGAGTTCGATTCCAAAGTGTGTGTGTGTGTGTGTGTCTGTGTGTTTGTGTGATGTGATAGTTCTACATTTATGAAGGAAAAATCAGATACACAAATATAGGACAGACAGCATCTGGCTTAGCATCTAGCATGCATGAAAGGGTCTAAATATCCTGGTAGACCACAAGCTAAACATGAATCTGTGCTTTGTTGAGGCAGTAAAAAGAAGGAGGAAGAGGAGGAGAAGGAGGCAAAGCACCACCAGCAGCTAATGTAATTTGGTGATACTACATCAGCAAAACCACAGTGTCCAAATCAAGGGAAGAGCTAATATATTCTGCTTTGGTTATACTGCAACCTGGAATGTTGTGTGTAATTCTGGACAATATAGTTTTAAAAATATATTGACAAAAATTGTTGAAGGTATAGAAACCAAGTTCTATGGGAACAGTTGAGGTAGCTGGCATGTTTAATCCACAGAAGAGAAGACTGAAATGTGGTAGGATAGCCATCCTGAAATATTCAAAGCTATTTTATAAGGAAGATGGAACAAGCTTGTTTTCTACTGCCACAAAGGTTAGGATCCAAACTATTGGACTCAAATTATGAGAAAAGACACTTTAAGATTAAGAACTTCTCGACAGCAGGAAATGTTTGGAAGTAGAACAAAATATTTTACAAACTGATGGAATCTCCCTCATTGGAGGTTTTTAAACAAAAGATACATGGCCATCTCTCAGGAACTCTTTAGTTGTGGATTACCCACAGGGAGATGGATTATATGACCAATGGGAAATACCTTCTAACTCTGATTCATATACTCAAGATGTGGTATGTCTGGCAATATCAACTCACATGCTTTTAAAATGAAAGCTAACATGGTGAGGTGGTTGAAATGTTGGACTACAACTCTGAAGATCATGGTTCGATTCCCCACTCGGTCATGGAAACCCACTGGGTGATTATGGGCCAGTCACACATGCTCATTCCCAGAAAACCCCACGATAGGCTTACCTTAGATTCGCCACCAATTCAGAAACAGCTTGAAGTCACACAACAGCAGCAAAATGAGATTAAGCAAAACATGGAGGATAAGGCTATGAACAGCTAATCATGATTTTTGTACACTATCCTCAACATCAGTGACAGCATATGAATACCAGTCACTAAGGAACAACATGCTTGTGAGGTTTGGATGCCTACTGTCAAATGAATGCTGGACTAGGCAGGCCTTTTCCCTAATCCAATATGGCTGTTGTTATGCTATTATAGGAACTACTGAGGAATTCCAGTATAACATTGCATATTCCAATTAACACTGTATAGTATAGTGACCATTCACTGTAATAGTTAAAAAAAAACCTATAAACATCAACAATACACCCACTAATGGAATGACGGCATCTTTAACAATTGTCACTGAACTGTAATCCTTTTGTTGGAAAGCCTGGATAAACTTTAATGAAACTTATGTTAAAAAATAATAAAAATTAAACTGTAATTGTTTTAATCTTGCTTTCCTGGCAGATTAATGAGAGGCATTTGACTTCCTTGCTCACTGATCTTTTTAAATTTATTCCTTCAGTACTTATTCTCATTTCATTTAACATCAGACAACAGAGATATCAGACTAACTCAATGAATATGGAAGAAGTTTTGAAACTTTTCAACTTTGAGCAAATTATATCATAAACAGGGGATGACTCCTTGTCAACTGTAACTAATTGGAACATCTATAAGCAGCAGCATCCATTAAAATAACTGCAGCAGCAGCAGTGCCATGACTCTTTGAATGGCCTTAAACAGGGGTGGGTTGTTTGTGGGTTGTCCTTATTTACCTTCAATGAGGCTGGAAAGTGAAGTTGCATTTGCACTGTAGAATTAATGCAATTTAACTACTATGGCTGAATGCTATGGAATCCTGAGATTTGTAGTTTGTTGTGGCACCAGAGCTGTCTGACAGAGGTTAAATATCTCTAAAATCTACAAATCCCAGAATTCCACAGCATTGAGCCATGGTAGTTAAAGCAATGCTGAACTGCATTATTTCTGGAGTGCAGATGCAGCCTGAGGCTGAGATAGTAATAATTCTACATTTTTGTTTGACAACAGAAACTGGAAATAAAACTGGGAAAGTCAGCTAAGCAGAGGGGCTGGTAAGGGGATAAGCACTGACTGATAAACTTTGGTATATAAGGAATGAAATAGAAAATTTCATCCCACACATTGCACCTCTTGGTTGTTGGAGGGATTATTTCTTACAGTAACCTACCTCTTTCAGATAGCATACCCTCCCGATTCTCTTTAGAGATAGTATACCCTAATTAAGATCAGGAGGTCCAGGCATAATTGATAGTTTTAACTGCTTTGTATATGGTTTTTAGGTTTTTTATTGAATTGTATGAAATTGCTGAAGTAATTGTTGATGTATTGTATTGTATTGTCTTGTACTGTGACATGTGTCACATAGCTTGCACAGTGTGAACCGCTTTGATCTGGAAGAAAAGCAGTATACAAATAAAAGTATTATTATTATTATTATTATTATTATTAAGATGACTGAGTCATAGAATCATAGAATCATAGAGTTGGAAGAGACCACAAGGCCATCCAGTCCAACCCCCTGCCATGCAGGAAATCCAAATCAAAGCATCCCTGACAGATGGCCATCCAGCCTCTGTTTAAAGACCTCCAAGGAAGGAGACTCTATCACCCTCCGAGGGAGTGCATTCCACTGTCGAACAGCCCTTACTGTCAGGAAGTTCCTCCTAATGTTCAGGTGGAATCTCTTTTCCTGTAGCTTGCATCCATTGTTCCAGGTCCTGTTCTCTGGAGCAGCAGAAAACAAGCTTGCTCCCTCTTCAACATGACATCCCTTCAAGTATTTAAACAGGACTATCATAGTCCTGTTTATTATCTCTTTTCCATGCTAAACTTCCCCAGCTCCCTTAGTCATTCCTCATAAGACATGGTTTCCAGACCCTTCACCATTTTTGTCGCCCTCCTTTGGACACGCTCCAGTTTCTCAATGTCCTTTTTGAATTGTGGTGCCCAGAACTGGACACAATATTCCAGGTGAGGCCTGACCAAAGCAGAATACAGTGGCACTATTACTTCTCTTGATCTAGAAACTATACTTTTATTGATGCAGCCTAAAATTGCATGGGCCTTTTTAGCTGCCGCATCACACTGTTCACTCATGTTCAACTTGTGGTCTACTTGGACTCCTAGATCCCTTTCACACGTAGTTTCATTCAGTGTTCTGTTGGTTTTCAGGACTGGTCCTTGCATCCTTTAAAAACAATTTTGTATGAACAACTCACAGCAAAAACACAGCACTTACGATTCAGAAGGTCAATTGCCAGAATCTGGGTGGTGCGGACAGGGCAGCTACCCTTCCTTTGTGGATCCAAGGTAGGGGTGGATGAATCAGTCACATTCAGTCCATATCATACAGTACAGTTTGCATTTAAGCCTCTGCTATCCAGTTATTCAGTAATCCTGCATCTGTCTCTATCTATCTATCTATCTATCTATCTATCTATCTATCTATCTATCTATCTAGCTATCTAGCTATCTAGCTATCTAGCTATCTATATCTATCTAGCAACCACTTTCCCCTGAAATGTCACCTTTTCAACCAGAAAGATCAGCATTTTGCATATAGTCAAGGTGGATGCCCTGTTGTAGTTTATCCAGCACCTTGACCTCAGGAAATTAATGACTCTCGAAAAGGAGAACGATTTTGCTGTGTAAACTAGTTATTAAATTGGATAGCTATAAAATGCCTTAATATCATTTACTGTCTGGTATGTTTTTCCCCCTCCATATGACTCTTCTAATTAAACCACCCATCATTGCCACTGTCTTTTGCCTTTTATCTCCACTCCATTGATATTAATGCTCCCGATCCTTTTTATTATCATTGCATGTGAGTCTCTTTCTCATAGATGGGTAGCACACACAAACAGCACAGCACTTAACCTAAGAATTTATGGCACAGCCGTCATCATCAGCAATTATACCAGTTTTAAGACGAGTTATTGATCTGAAGGATAATCTTTTATATTTCTTGTAGCAAAGTTGGCATTTTCTAGACAGAACTTTACCTTCAATCAAGATACTCTGTGACATTATCATCTGAAGTGAAGCAGAATAAACTCATTGCTTCCATAAGTGTTGAGTCTTTGGTTGTGTATTCCTACATGGCCCTTGAGGTCTCATCCAACTCTATGACTCAACATGCCATGAGTGTTTAGCCAACATGAGTCTATTCTAGTTGCAACTAGCAATACGATTCAGCTCATTGCCTCTAAACTCACAGAATTATTGAATGATAACATCATAACTGGAAGGGACTATAAGGGCCTCCTCATCCAATCTCCTGCCATGCAGGAAAACAAGACCAAAGCTCTTCTAAAAGATGGCCATCCAACCTCGTTTTCTTTCACACAATACAATTATGGTACTTTAAAGTGTCGTGGAATATTGAGGATTCTCTGCTAGAGCATTCTAGTCCTTCTCCAAATGAAAAATCCCACAATCCCATAGGAGAGAGCTGTGACAGTTAAAGTGGGAAATTGTAAGCCGCCCTGAGAGCCATTAGGGCTGAAGGGTGGGATATAAATACCTAAATAAATAATTAATGGTGTGATTTGAAAGAGATCACAAGCAGATTAAAATGACTAGAATAAACACTGTAAAAATGGGTGTATTGCTTTTGCCATGGGGCACTTTTTTATTCCAATTAATGTAATGCATGTGGACAAAACAAAAAAAGGCCTCCTGATTTTTTTGGTGGACTGTGATGCCCAGAGGTTGCACTGATATACTCTAGTTGTCAGTAGGCTGGACCCAATGTAAGGCGAATCAACCGTAGCAGTCAATGGGATGAGAGTTATCGCAGTCAGATTTCCCTCACATTCAATGTAAGCAGCACTGGTGAGCATTTGTGTTTAGGGGTGCTATGTCCAATGTAAGCAACACTGGAATTCTCAATGGGTTCAGGAAATACAGAACTGCACATTAAATCCTATTTCTACCCCTCAGTACATTTGAATTCTCATTGAGGCCCCAAAATATAGATTCAGTATAAATCCCTCCCATCTTGTTGCATAAAGGTGAAGCAGTGGTGTTTGTCTGTTTCTGTCATTTTTTTGGCCATGAAGCAATAAAGCAGAGTGGAGTAATGGGAATGAAAACAAGGTGCACTAGACATACCTACAGTATGATCTGATGAATGAATGAATCTGCTTTACTTTTTCCCAAACACACACACACACAGCAAAAAAGTCAATTTATTTCCATCTTATTTATGAAAAAATTGTACATTTTATTTATTTATTTATTTATTTATTTATTTATTTATTAAAAAAGAACTGAAATGAAATTCTCAGTCTGGCAAAATTCAATTGCAGCACAGAGAGGACCACGTTGTACCTCTCTGCCAGGTAGCTGTGAAAGAGCCTGTCTGGGGAGTGTGGGGAGCTAGTAATTCTAATTCAGCATCACAAAAAAGTTTGAACACACAAGTCAGACAAAGACATTCAAAAGACCTCTGAATGGATGATTGAACTGGTCAGTATGTGAAGGGATCTTGTAGGACCTTTGAGACTAGCTGTGTTAAAGAAGTTGTAGCATAAACTTTCGTAGACTTGGTTTACTTCCTCACATGCATGAATTGCTCAGGTAGTTTTCTCTCATATTTGATTTTTTATAATCTCTTTTTGTCATGTTTATGAAGAAATCTGTGTGTTTTGGGGAAATATTTCTCAGAATCAGAACTGAACACAATTCTCATCCATCTTTAGATTTAAGATGGCTTCTATGGCCTGTTACAGACAGCCAAAATAAAGCTGCTTCGAGTCACTTTGGAGGTATGGTATTTCAGTGATGCATGAGTCCTAAGAGTCTGGAAGCTTCACCAAAGCTGCACTCCAGTCCTTAGGACTGGAGTGTGGCTTTGGTGCGGCTTTTGGACGCTTAGGACGCATGTATCATTGAAATACCATACCTCCAAAGTGACTCGAAGCAGCTTTATTTTGGCTGTCTGTAACAGGCCTATGTTCATGTTTCTCCAGAGTGAAAGGTCTGATCACACAGCTATATTTTATTCTATACTGATGATCACGGTTTGAGAGAGAGGACAGAGTAAGATGACTGAATGAGTGATTCTTTCACTCTCTTCCCTTCTTATCTGTCTGCCTTATCTCTCTGCCTTACTCTCCCTTTTTTTAACCTGCTTTTCTCCCACCCCTCCACAATGACCACTATCTAAATACTTTGCCTGAGGTTTCCAAAGTGCTCCATATCCCCTTGTGTATTTCTTCTGGTGTATATTTGTGCATATTTATTCGTGCTGGATTGGAACAAAACAGAACTGAACAAATAATTCATGGCAATATTTGTAAGCAATCCACATTTGTTCTAGTGTGAGAAGACCTATGAGAAGAACTATTGGATCCATACATTGAAATAAAGTATCTGAAGAAGGAGAGAAATGGACTATTCTGAGACTGGACAAAGTAAGACTGCTCTGTAAAAACTTTCATGAGAAGAGTGATGGATTGATAGGATACAAATATTCTACGAAAACTCCTTTAGGTTTTGCCTTACCATAAGATAGAGTGAAGCAGCTGCTTCACAGCATCATAAAGGTAAGGGAGTTATTTTCTCTTCCTTTTCCTCTTTCTCTTCTTCTTCTTTTTAGAAGATATTCTAGTCTCAGATGCCAACATAAATTTATTTAACTTTGGTAACTATGAACCTTAATTTACACACCACCCCAAAATATCTTGGATTTGCCTCTGTTACACAAAACTGGGCTGAGAGGCCATCTTTTCAACTGACATCATTTATGTCCCACATCCTAGCATTATTTCTCCATCTCACCAGGTGGGTCATGATTACTTAACCCAGTTCTGTTTTGGCATCAGAGTTTTTATAGGTGGCTCCTTTCCCCTGCAGGATAATTAAAATCATCATTCCACTTGATTGTAACAAATCTATTTATTAGCAAACCTGCCCTGCAAAGATTTTATCTTCTGTCGCCCCTTTTAAAGTTACTGCTGTAAATTTTGCTAAAGGCAGTGTTTTCCTAAGCACGTTCTGCAAGGCATACAAAACACTTATTAGAAACAACAAAGAAACACAATGGTTTCAGTTCACTTATGTACACAAGATTACACACACACACACACACACACACACACACAAATAGGTGGGCAAAGTCTCTGTCTTCAAGGGGGCTCTTAAGAAAGCATTTTTGTGCTCCTTTTCCTAATGCTGGCACAGTCTTTGCAACAAGCTGCCCCAAAATATCATGTGACTGTTGCTTATGGATGCAAATTAGAAAATGTTTTCAATTTAATTTAATTATTGCCTTTGTACAAGATCAAAAAGTTACAAAATACTTCAAGAGGCATGCAAAGAAACACCAGACAGCTGTGTTATTGCTGAATGAGCAATAAAAATATATGGGAAAATGACTGGGAAATTCTAAGAGCAGAATAAAAAGGTATAGCAGATCATACTCAGTTAGGCGTGGCAAATCAAGAGTATTGTAGGCCCAAAACCTGACATCTAGGGATAGACCCTGGTGATGGCACAGAGGCTGAGCCCAGCTGTCCCTGGTAATAATCACAGGAAACAGGGCCTGGTGCAAACCTTTCAATATTTCACAGCTGGAGTTCTGACTCTGTGGCTCTGGTAGGGGAATCAATATTCCTGTAGGAACATGACAGGATTCCTGTTTTTTGGGACACTCAAGGGGTATGCTAGTGATGTCATAACAGTTCTTACAGTAAAAAAGGCCTTTCCAATGTTTAGATGGGACCTCTTGTTTTTTAATTTGAATCTGTTGGTCCATGCTGTGCTGTTTGGGGAAGTAGTAACGAAGTTTACTTCATCTTCTACATCACATCCCTTCAGATATTTAGCTTTGTCACTGTATAGCTTTAATCAATGAATAAGACAACTGTTTGCCTTTGTAGGATTTGAAAATACCTAAATGACTGAAATGGGGAGGGAAATGCCAAAGTAATTATTGTATAGTGATGGTCACAGGTCTCCCACCAATCATTCCCAGGGCAGGCTTCCTGTACACAGTACTGTTGCACTGGTTACCATGGGTCAGAGAAAGAGAATCTATGGGTGGAATTGTTCTTTCCAATTATCAGCAGAATGGTGAAGCTGTCAAGGTTGAGAAAGCAGGGGGATCACCCCCAGTCAATGAGCAGTGATCAGCACCCTATTTAAATACTCCTAGGCTCAGCAGATCACAGGACCCTATAATCCAGGCTGGAGAAACAAATACTATAAGTCTGAATAGTTGTAGATCCAGGACACATAAAAGAGAAGAGCTTCTTCATCCAGTACATTGTACAAGTATGGAACTCACAGCAAGTGTCACACCAGTGGAACGTATGGGGACAAGCATTCTCCAGTAGGAATCTCCCCCACAGTTGCCCAGTACTGCTCTTACTACCTGAAGGAAAGACAATTTTCACATGTGCCAGTGCATCCATATATTGTCAGCTGGATAGCCCTTTAATGGTTCAGATGCCCACTCTTGAGCCAACTAAGGCTCCTTGTTTGGCACTCACAGCTCTTCTAGTTGTCTTTTTTATGAGCTGTGCCTTGACTTGGGAAATGGCAAACATGACTACAGTATTAGAGGAGGGGGAAATGAACTTTTCTTGTTTTTGAAAATTTACCATTGCATCATGAGACTACATCCTAAAGAAAGGAGTGGGGAAGTACTTTCAAGGTGGTGTATTTATTTATTAAAATATTTGCTTCTCTCCCTCTCTCAGATGATTTTATGGCAGCTGACAATAAAATAATCATTTTATTTAACCATTTTAAACAGTGTCAAAACAGTAGAAATAGTGTAAACAGACTAATAGCACATTAAACATTTTTAAAAGTTAAGAGAACACAATAAAAACCAATAGAAACAGTTTGAAACAATTTAAAACCAGAATACATGTGCAGGATTCTAATTCCTCCCGTCTGCTTATTACAGGAGGGTGTCACACACCAATTCTTTTTAAAATGCAGATTACACATTGACTGAGGGTTTTAATGCCCTTAATGAATCCTGAACTGAGACATAAATGATTTTAGCAAGGGAAAGGGGGTACTGTCAGGGCCTTCACTTGCTACTAGTCAACCACTATGTGCTACTTCAAAGTGTAGGCACAGACAACTCTATGGCTGCCAAGTCTCAATGTGCTAAGTGAAGTCTTCGATCTCCAGCCAGGAAGACAAATATCCCAGGTAAGCAGCGCTGGAGGAAGAGGAAAGTTGTTTGTTTTATTATTCTGTTATAAAGCTCTGAAACCTGTGTGTCCTTCCAACCCAGCCTCCCTATGGCTTCCAAGCTCATTGGATCAGTACAAAGGTATCTGCAAATGTGTTGGCCTTGTACAGAATTAGCGTACAGGCCAAATTTTTGCAAAGCAAGTTTTCTGTGAAAGGGTATTTTTTCCCATTAAAGTCAGTCCTTTCCTTTTCCTGCACAGCCATGCTGCTGAAGAAATAATTTCACAGTGGCATGTCTCTTACTAGACAAGTAGAAAAGTCCATTAAAGGTGTAAGTGGCAATAGGAAATGCACTGTAGCATCTAGACCCGATGTTCTGTCAAATTAATTAGTAACAGCTTCTAGTCATTTTTAACTACTTTCAAGAGATAATATCTGAGATCCTAGTTATTGCTGGCAGTCTTAAAGGGCCACCAGTGTAGTCACATTGGAGGTCTGGATGATAATGCATTTGCACTCTCCCTTCCAATGGTGTTTGGGTTGGATTCCAGTCAATATGTAGGAAATATCTGTATATCTTATATATAGCTTTTGGGGCACATTAAATCTAATACACATGTATTAGTCATACAGTATTAGCTTATACAGGTCTACGCTCTCTGGGCCCTATGTTTTTACCTAATATTTGTTTACCAAATAGTGCAGGGAATGCATATTGTCTGTATTGGGTGGTTTTGGTCATGAGCATACATGTTATTTTGCAATTGTTACACATGGGACATGTCCTGTGACATCATAGGCATCTGTCTCTTGTGACACCACAAGCGGCCACCCCTTGGTCTCAGGGATGGGCTAGAAAATCTCAGAGAATGAGAAGCTGCTGACCTAGGCACCCCTAAATACTATCTACAGTTTTTCTCTAAAAACCACTTCCTGGGGAATAAGAACCAAGGAAAGCTACTGGCCATTGTGCTTCAGGGAAGCATCTGATCAGCCACTATAGGAAACACCTTGCTAGACTATACAAGCTTTAGTCTAATATAGGAGGGGCCTTCTTATGCTTTTAACTGACTGAAATATGAGGACCATGAAAATATTTTTGTGAATTTTGTAGGAATTTGAGCTGGTCCAACCTTTAGGCAGAATGAGCAATCGGCTCAAATATGAAAATGGTGAAAAATCTGGAAACCTATGAGGAGTAACTAAGGAACTGAGTTATGTTTAGCCTGGAGAAGAGTAGGTTAAGAGGTGATATGATAGTTCTGTTTAAATGTTTGATGGGATATCATACTAAAGATGGAGGAAGATTTTTTTCCCCTGTAGCTCAAGAGAATAGGATCCAGAGCAATGGATTCAAATTACATGAAATGAGATTCCACTTCAACATTAGGGAGAGCCTCCTGACAGTAAGAGCTGTTCAACAGTAGAATATGCTGCCTTGAAGTATGGTGGAATCTCCTTTTTTGCACGTTTTAAAACTCAGACTGAATGGCCGTCTGTCAGAGGTGGTTTGATGGTATATTCATGCATGGCAAGGGGTTGCACTTGATGGCCCTTGAGGTCTCTTCCTACTGTATAAGTCTATGATTATATTATTCTGGCAGCAAATTCTGGGTGGCATCAGTGAGATGAACAGAGGCATGACACTGATATTCATTTCCCCAGGAACCCATTTCTCCATTGTTCTTTCACCTTAAGCATTCACAGCTTTCTCTTGGCAAACCTTAACCCAGCTAAGATCTTGCAAGAGAAATAAGAGCCTTAATTTCATGTTGATATAGCTACATTTCTGACATGATATGCAATACTTCTAATGAATTGCATTGGTGCATAGTGGGGCATTCCCAGTTGTGTCCCATTGTGCAATGGGACCCATAGTGCAATAATGCTCTTTGCCCAATAGAACCCATAGAATGATGATCCCCATAGTGCAGTGGAACCCATGGCTCTACAGTGGGTTCACAATGACCCTGTAGACATAGTTACATCTGTTACCCTCCTGAGAATATGAATGTTATGCAATGGTGCAATTCAACTTTACATGATCATAAATCCAATTAAGTTACCACATGAATTGGTTTATGTAACCACATAACAGGATGCCAGGCACCATATATATCTCAAGTTTCTACATTTCAATTTAACATTCTGGAGTGCCTTGAGTCCTGCATAAGAAGAAAGGTAAGATATAAATTGAATTAAATAAATAAATAAATAAATACCTTACCACTCTCAAACTTGTCTATTTGATGTTCATATAGCCACTCTCCAACTTGTTTATTTGATGTTCAGAGATAGACTGAAGGATGTTCTGGTGTTGAATCTGAACCAGTAACAAAATAAATAGAGTATTATTTTACAACAGACCAGTAGACTGTGCTGCTCCTTTAAAAAAAACACTAAACTTACTATTTAAATTTCATTTGATATGTGAAAATGTAATGGGATGTGTGTGTGTGTGTGTGTGTGTGTGGTGTTACCAAAGTAACTACTTGATGCAGTTCTTGAATGGTAATGATAACTTCTTCTTCTTCTTTTTAAGCATTATTTTAACTTTGCTATTAAACTGTGGAAACTACATCATCCACATGCAATAAATAAGGTGCATTTTCCTCAGGTCAGCTGAAGGTGGGAGGTTAAGTATTTAAATCCTTCTACAACATTAGGGCCAAGTCTAATGGTAGTTATTTTGCTCTCACACTTGATGTAATTAAATTATCATCTCTCCTTTCTGATGTTATTTGCATTTTAAATATCAAAGGTAAATGGAATTGTGGTTTCAAAAGCCACTAAAACTGAGATTCTGACATACTTCATCTACAATATTCAAGACTTTGAAATGGACTCCATGTGGAATTCAGGTTCTATCTGCTCTGCACCTGCCTTGCAGTCTAACCCAGATCAGAAACACTTCTCTCTGAATTATAGTGGTTCAGATTTGAGGAATAGGGCTTGAAAGAATCTGAAGAATAGGATTTGTGTGTATCTTTCCAGGCTCATCCAGATTGGGTTTTGTCAATTGTTGTCACCCGACTCCACTTTTTCAACTTTTTTGCAGGGCTGTTTACATTGATTTCGTGGATCACATTATGGTGCTTCTTCAAATGAACAAACATGGATCATAGTTTGCTGAGGTTGAACTATGACTTGAAGAGCTATTTTTCACTTCTGGTTTTTTAAATAGGAAGATATAGTGCCATAGTGGAAAAGTTCCATATCAGTGACGTTATACTGTATCTATTTTAAAATAAATAAAAAGAGAAAGGAGCAGAGAATACATTTTTGTTGTGATATGTCTCAGCATTACCAAGAAACCAGTCAAGGGTGGGACTCAGATGTTGCTGCTGGTCCTGGGAAATGCAAAAATAAAATAGTTTGGGGATGTAGCCACACTGCAGAATTAAAGCAGTTTGACACCACTTTTAACTGCCATGACTGTACCCTACAGAATCCTGGGATTTGTAGTTTGTTGAGCCACCAGAGCTCTCTGACAGATCAGGCTGAAAGCAATCAGGCCTCAAAGGTTTGCTGAAACAAAAAGGACTCCAGGTGTCTGCCAAAAGATGGTAAGGAGGATGGCAATGTAACTTCTCTGGGAAAGGACTTGGCTTGGGGGCAACCACTAAGAAGTACCTCTCCCATGTTCCCATAAGATATACACTCGTCTCTCCACATTTACTAGGGTTAGGGGCACAGAACTTCCGTGAATGTGGAAAAACCACAAATAACAAAAACACGATGTTTTTACCCAAGAGAACACCTCTCTAGGAATCTCAGAGTCCTCCAGTATGACATCTGCCAGACATTTACCATAGAATTGTTCTGGAGGAGCTAGATATTCCTAGAGTGGACGTATTAATAAAATCTGTGAATAATCAAATCCGTAAAAGTCAAAGCCACAAATGTGGAGGGACAAGTGTACCTCTGAAGGTGGTGGAACAGAGAGAAAGGCCTTCCCAGAAGATTTCAAAACTTCTCCTAATTGTAATAGTAGCATTCTGCTCTGCATTAACATTTGAGTGAACCATGAAACTTTTCTCCCATGTTTCATTTGTCTCGTATTAAGATTTATGAGTAGTAATTACCAATATTGGTAAAATAAAAAAGAGAACTACTTTATGCAACAATTATAGTTTGAAAGGCATCCTGTGGGAATAAGCTATGCTGGTAGAGAATGAAAAGGCTCAGTGGACTAAAACCAAATGAGTGAACATGCCATAATTTATTGTGACCACATGGGTAAAGCACATTGTCCGTATATAGAGTAGCCTTTAATAAAGAGCATGAATCATTTTCATAGGTTTCATAGGATTTTTGCAAGCAAAAGTTCTTTTAAAATTATTGGATTTTTAACATATAAACAAGAAAAGGGGAAAAAAGGAGAGAAGAAAAAAAAAGATAAATGAGATATGCATGTGGGCCAGGCATAAGCATTAATATAAAGCTAACCATATGTCTAAAAATACATTTTCTTGGTGTTGACATCTGTTGAATACATCTTAATGCATAGCTAAAGCAATAAGATGTTTTGACCATCAAATGATGGATAGTGAGTGTTTAATTTTTCCAACCTTGGATTTTTAAGTCTTTTAGCAAGAGTAAAAATCATGCAGGATCCAACCACATTGATCACCATTTGAGTTCCAAGTCACAGAGATATAATTTAAACATACATGTATGTCCATAAATATCAAAGATTTTTGTAATACAAAAATTAATATGTTATACATCCAACCAGAATGGACAACCACTGACCACACCCACATCATCTGGCAGGAGGAAACATTATATGTATTATATTGCCAACATTTAGTTGAAGTAGACAATTTATTTCCATAAAGGCATAGAAGAGTCCAATACATTCATAGCATCCATTCTGTACTGAAGAAATTTAGTTTTAAATCTAAAGAAATTTTCAGTATTGAAGCTACTTCAATTATCCATTGTCTCATTTACAAGAGGGTACTGAAAAGGTCTTGGCATGACCCATTTCCAAAAATCTGAACATAATTTTGCCACTATGGCTGCATCCGCACAACAGAAATAGTGCAGTTTGACACTGCTTTAACTGCCATGGCCCCATACTATGAAATTTTGGGATTTGTAGTTTTGTGAGATATTTAGCCTTCTTTGATAGAGAGTCGGATGCCACAGCAAACCATAATTCCTAGAATTCCATAGTGTTGAGCCATGGCAGTTAAAGTGGTGTCAAACTGCATTATTTCTGCAGTGCACATGCAGCCTGTAGCTTGAAAAAGTGTTCTTTTGTATTGTAAATTTCCACTTTGCAGTGTCGTAGCTCTGAGGTACTTGTTCACTTGTAGAAGAAATATAAACAATCTACGATACACAGCGATACTACTATGACTTGGAATGATTATTGAAGAAAGGAAAGGAAGAAAGTGTAAAGGCAGGTTTACAGCTCAACTTTAAAAAAACAAACAAACAAACAAAGATAATGACCACAGAAGATTTACAGAACTTTAAAGCAGATGATGAAAACATTGAAATAGTTCAAGATTTTGCATACCTTGGCTCAGTCATTACTGGAGACTGCAGACATGAGATCATTAGTTCAGGCTGCAGTCCTGAGATCAGAAGAAGATTAGGACTTAGAGGGGCAGCTATGAAGGAACAAGTCAAGATTCTGAATACAAAGATATATCACTGAATACTAAAATTTGGATAATTCAAGCAATCATAATTCCCATCTCTGTGTATGGATGTGAAAGGTGAACATTGAAGAAAGCTGATAGGAAGAAAATGAACTCATTTGAGTTGTGATGCTGTGGACTGCTAGAAAGGTCTTAGAGCAAATCAGGCTAGAGCTCTCCCTAGAAGCTATGATGATTAAATTGAGGTTGTCATATTTTGGCTGTATAATGAGAAAACAAAACTCACTAGAAAAAACCATAAAGCTTGGTAAGAAGGAAGAGCACACCACAGATGGATAGACTCGATCAGGGAGGACATGACCTTGTGGTTGTGGGAGCTGATCAGGGCTGATGAGGAAAGGGCAACTTGGAGGTCTCTAATTCACAGGGTTGCCATGAATTGAAATAATAATAATAATAATAATAATAATAATAATAATAATAATAATAATAATATGATTTATTTATATTCCGCCTTTTCCTTATGGAATCATCTCGAAGACATTTGACAGCAACAACAATGTAAACGTTCATAGATAGATGTTCATGATCAACCAATTTGTTGATTAGGTTACCAAGCTATTCTCAAATTTTCTGAGGAGGACAGCAAGAAAAGGGAAGAAATTCTGAAAACCTTCTTTACTGGTCCAGCTGCAGTGTTATAATATATTTGACCCTTTTACTTCTTTTTTAGTTTTTATAAACTAGAAAGCTAGCAAAAAGTTAGACATAATCAATCCAGGTCTGTGGCTTCTTGCAAAACAATGACTCTGGACTATTATAATTTGTAACGTGATAAAGTATGATGTAAATTTAATGGCTTTTGAGACTCAAGCTATTAGGTAACATACATATCTGTTATATTCATTTAAAGGCCTCAGTTGCTAGAGTCCTTGATATTACTACGGTTTTGGTAACTGAAAGCTGAGTTTCCAGCTCTCCCAGACGGGAGTCAGAATTACAGCAAAAACAATGACTTTCTTTAAGGTTCTACATACCAGTCGGGAGAGTCAGTATTCCAGGAGACTGCCAACATATACAGAGACAAATGCATACAAGCAGGGTAAAGCCACATAGAGGGAAGGATGAGAGACTGTCTCAGCAATGTACATCAGTCCTGAATGTCCATAGATAGAGAGTCTTGCTGCAGCTGTAGCCATGCAAGAAAGCTTGAAAAATTTCCTTTCTTTCCCCTGCAGTCATCAGCTGGACCCAAATGAAATTAAGTGGGGCAGAAAATATGGCAATCAAGGGAAAACATCCAATCTTTCTTCATTTTAGTGCAATATTCAAGCATTTATATTAGGAGGCTGTGTCAGAAATACACATTTCCTTGTCATGATAAAATTACATCCAGCATGAGTTGTTATTTTACCTTATTTCTTAACATCAAACTTGTTTTATATGCACTGCCCAATAACTCCAATAAAACCAGCTAAGAGCACCTGTCTGGTTCACTTGACAGCAGTTTTGTATAATGCACCAACTGTAACCAAAAGAAGAAGCCTCTCTGCTGCATTTCAGCTGTAAAAAAATTACTGTTAACTCAGCTTTGAGCCTTCTAGTTTATTCATCAGATTCAAGAGTGGTCACTTTAATCCATAAAACATGGTAACTGTAAAGACATTAGATATGAAAGGTGCAGGGTGGCAGTACAACTACAACACAGCCATGAATTACATCCACTGATGAGTCCCAAATAGAATAGACCAATTGTATACGTCCAACATTTCATAGATGAAAACTGGGACAGATGTAACCAAATGACATCAGCGAGGAAGTACATACAATCTAGGAGATCCTGCTGTATTTTGCCTTTTTCCTGAGTTTACAGGGAAGAGCAAGATTTTACCCCCTCCTTTCTTCCCGATTCCCCAAGTTAACTGAGTGCAAACTCATTTTGCAATTTGAACTCAGTTTGCAACAGCTGAAGCAACCCAAATACAAAGGGAAAAGGTGGAAGTAGGATACAGAAACTGGGACATTTTAAAAACAGCAGAAAAAAGTGAGTCAACAGAGGTTTAACCAGGTCTGTCCCTGAAATAGTGGAGCAATTAGAGGGTATGCCATTGACTCAATGGAAAGTACATACATGTTGTCTTACCAAGTGCCTGATACTTCTATGGCTCCATTCTAGTTGGCATTGGTGATTGGACTGAGCCATGTTTGTCCAAGGCTGGAGGGAACAGAAACTTCTCACAAACCAGGTCGTTCTTTCTGTGTGCCTATATGGAGCTGTGGGGACACTGGTAGGAAATGGTAAAGATGCCTTAAAAATAGATATTTTTCAAGTTGATGTCTCATGGAGTTCCAGGTTCTGCCACACAGACAATGCAAAAAAAACAGAGACTCGTGCTCAAAGGGCTATCTATAATCTAATAGTAGTGAAAAGTATACTTATATAAAATAGAAAAATCATGAGTTTTGGAATATATATATAATATTTTACAGGCATGGATAAGGAATCCATGGATATGGGGGGTCAGCTTCTGATGCTGAATGCCAAAGCAAACTGAATTAATGAAAATAAGCAATGTTTATTTTGTCCACTCTGTAGAAGGGCAATATTTGGACTGAAAAGGCATAATGGCATTCTTTATAGTTCTGTGTAACATTTTTAAAAAAATGTTAATGGGCTATTTTGGTACCTTATCTTGGTCCTATGCTTCCTGTTTTTGTATTCCTTATATAGAATGCTGATATCACTGCATTATCTTTTAATTATGTCCTCATACATCCAACTTATTTCCTGGAATTTATGCTGTTGGGGCCTTTACCCCCACTCCTGTCTGCATTTCTGTTCCAACTTGGTCTTCTTCCCAATTTTGAAAACAAAACAAACTCTATAGTGGTGGTTCTAACAGAGAGAAAGAGAGAGAGAGAGAGAGCACAAAGCAAACTCAAAGGTTTATTCTTCTGTCTGTTATCTATGCACAATATTACTATTGTCAAAATCCAGACCTGAACTGGAAATTCAGTTTCAAATACCACAATCTGTCCAGCAAAAACAGAAATTTAGAATGAAAATGTGACTGTCCAGGGGGAAAAAGTATTCCTTGCTTAACTTTTGTCTCTTGAACAGAATCCAGAGGCAAAATTATTTGGATGGCTATTCCTAGCTACCAGACAATGGGGCTTTCTTGACCAATATTTCTTCTCCATATCTTTGTCTTTGAACAGACATAGAGGATGCCAAGTAATAAAAACAGTAGTTGCTTTTGCTCAGGGTAGAACAGCTACTCTGCTTCCATACAGATAAAATGAGAAAACGCTTCAGTCTGCAATCCTAGAGGAGCAGCAAATAGACATTATAGATAAATCATTTCTAACCTAGTGCCTGCCATAAATGTTGAGCTACAACTCTCATTATTGTCACACCGCATAGTAAATGATGAGAGTTCCAGTGTGACAATGAATACTTCTGTTTTTAAAACTCTGGGGATAAAATAAGATGTGGGAGCATAGTTTGTTTTAGAGGAGACTCAAACCTTTTAATTGCACAATTCCATCCTTTTTGAGAGGGGGATCTAAAAAGTTATAACTTGTTTTAATCTGCGAGCAGCTCTCAGACAAGAAAGTTTGGTCCACATGTGGCCTGTCACTAAGTGAGATGAAGGAAAGGTCTGAATCAGTATATGGTTACTTTCTAGTCATTTTAGACACATAAAGTATGCTCACAGTCCCCTGAATTAAGAAGGATTGTAGGCAACCTAAAGGCAACACAGTAGACATTCTAAATGATTGCAGATTAAACAGCGTTGTATATAAAGAGTTAATAAGTCAAGAATAGCATGTGTCTAGCAAATAACCTAGTCCAGGAAACGCTATGCCACCAGATCCTCTGGAAATAGAAGTCATGTTGGTAGTATGAGGCAAATTCAGATTATTGGCATCGCTAAAAGGGCTAGTGAGACCATATAGGTGGAAGACTTTAGACACAGACAATTACAATAAAAATACTAGTCATCATTGTAATAATAAGCTCCAGCTGTGCTGGTATATATGTGAATATGTTGAAGGGGAACCTCTTCCTATTTCATCCTCCCTGTATCTCAAGCTCTTTAGAAGAGTACTTCCTCTGAATACTACCTGATGCAAAAAGGCATTTACAAAAGAAGTTGTCTTTTTTGTGGTGGCACCTGGACATTTGTGGTGACATTCTGGAATGTCATCCTGAGAGAATATAATTGGT
This sequence comes from Sceloporus undulatus, assembly GCF_019175285.1. Classification (NCBI taxonomy): domain Eukaryota; kingdom Metazoa; phylum Chordata; class Lepidosauria; order Squamata; family Phrynosomatidae; genus Sceloporus; species Sceloporus undulatus. The sequence continues at coordinate 230,662,056 of NC_056525.1, forward strand.
TCTAGCCTTGTTTTCTTTTCAGAGCCAAATGAAAATGTTCCCTTTTGCCAAGCAATTGGTTTGCTTGTTTTTTAATTGGTGGCTGAATAGGTTTTATGTCCCTTATTTTGGAATTGCATTGTTCTTACACTGCATTCACCCTTTGATAATTATGCATTTACTTACTAAAATGTTTATATTAGCCACTAAGATCTCAAGGCTGGATAATAGATAGATAGATAGATAGATAGATAGATAGATAGATAGATAGATAGATAGATAGATAGATATCAGTCTA